>NC_138189.1:14613373-14883373 GCF_964194105.1 Spermophilus citellus | reverse complement strand
ACTAGAAAATTCCCCTAGCCCCTCCTGCCTCTTTGGGAGATTTTTTTTTAAGTTCTCATTTATATTATATAGCTGTGGATTAGGTAGAATGATAGTTGCAGCCAATCTTGGTTTATATTGATCCTCCAATAAAATCTTCAGCATAAGATTTCCAAGAGAGACCATTAGGATTATGTAAACATCTATGCATGGCCTATTTATTTATGCTCTTGTCATTTAATTCCTTTAGATAGGTACTGGTTGTGGCTGGGAGAAAATGCCTCTCTCTTTAATCCTAGTGAGATGACTAGAAAGGCAAATTCAGTAAGCTGTGTCTTGAAAGAGTATAAGATCAAGAAACAGGAAATAATCAAAGGTGCTACAACAATTGTTTTTAATTTTTATTTCTGTAACTATAGTCTTAATGCAATAACATATTCTTTTCAAGGCCAATGCCACCCTTGGTAAATAATCTCATGTGAATAGATGGATTTAAGAGAGGGAATGATTAGCCAAATTTCTTGAAATATTAGTGGAATAAAGACCTCGAGTGAATCTAGTAGGATCCCTTATGAGGAATGTAATATCCAATGTGTATCTACCACTCCAACTCTATAGAGGTGAAGCATAAGAACCAAGATACAAAGCAAAACTAGTAAAACCAGGGAAGGAATGTTTGAGGAGCGTGTTAGTCAACTTTTCCTCACTGTGACCAAAATACCTGAAAAAAACAAAACAAAACAACAAAAACTTAAAGAAGAAAAGTTTTATTTTGGCTCAGCATTTTAGAGGTTCAGTCCATGGTGGGCCAACTCCATTGCTCTGTGTGATAGAGTGATAGATGAGGCAGAACATAATGGTGGGAAGGCATTGTGGAGGAGGACTGCTCCATTTATGGTGATCAGAGAGAGCAGGAGAGAAAGAGGTTTCAGGGAAGATGAACTGTTCCAGGGCACAGCCCCAGTGATCCACCCTCTCCAGTCACACCCAGCTGCCTACAGTTACTACTCAGTTAGTCCATTCAAACTGGGATGAAGAGATTAGGTTATAGCTCTCTTTATTTAAGCATTTTACCTCTGAATATCCTGCATTAACACAGGAGCTTTTGGAGGACAGTTCATATCGAAACCATAACAAGGAATATCAAAGTTCAAAGAGCAGGAGGGAAGCTTGACCACTCTTAGTGCTTGGAACAACTTTTCATGAGGTTCTCATAAAAAGTAGCCGGAAACTGAATAAGGTGATGTTTCAAATGATTAGTGGTATGCACCATATCATCCCAAATCTTAGAGGCTTAAAAAGTATTTAAATTTTTTTTCAACATTTTATGGGTTAACTAGGAGATTCCTGTGCTTCATGTGACATCAGCATTGGCCACTGATGAATCCGGGAGCTCAACAGGGAACCTCAGCCACTTCCATATATGATGTCTTATCTTGTAGGACCTCTTCTCCTGGGATCTCTTTTGCAGAACAGCCTAGACTAATTTAATGGTAGTGTCTGGGTTCTAAGAGAAAGAGAAAGAATTCCAAGTGCAAAAACTTGAAGAATGAGTCTGTTTAAAAGCTCTGTTTGCATCTCACTTGCTAAGGACCCATCGACTTTGATTCAAGGTAGGAGGGACTTAACCGTGCAAAGACGTGAATACTGGGAGGTGAAGTTATTAGTGCACGGTGAAGCAGCTAACCTGTCAATGTGCATTGAGGCATAAATATTCTACCAAGATAACTGCTAATATCCATGCATTCTCATGCTATCACAGGTTTTTTATTTAGGAAATGTTACTCTCATCTTTTTATGAACTATAATTCATCTGCGCTCTACTTGCTCCATTTCCTTCCCTGGTATGGGAGATGACAGGGAAGTATAGGAAATACTCTTTGCATGTCATGTCTGATTCTCACTCCAGTTTATGAAGCAAACAAAATGTTTTCCTGGTCTACAGTCTACTTAAGGTAGCACAAATGGATGTTCTGCAATTTTGCACAACAGAAAATTCGTGCGTCAACATAAATCTTGTTGGGGCATGAAGTTCATTGTCCTTAAAAATACTATTTTAAACCTGGCCTAGTTAGTTTGAGAAGATTTTTTAGAAATGTACTCACAAAGTTCTAACTGGCTGAGAAGGAAAATTTCCAACTGTTCTGCTTTGGGTTCCCAGTGCCAGAATTATTTTGCATTCCTTTTTATCAGCAGATCTTTTAATATCATAAAGATTGAATCTCATAATTAAATATATATCTAGCATTTAATATTCTCAATATATCTGACAAACATTGCTAGTTATGCCTTTCAACTAGTTTGTGAAGTAAGCAACTGTGGAGTAGATAATATCTTTTAGATGAAGGAGTTGAGGCTTGAGTGCTTGCTCAAGGTCGTGCAATATATTAACAACAAAGATAAGATTAGAATTCTGTGTTTGGTTTCTGCTTTCATAAAAATCAGAGGGATCTGAGCTGAATGTTACTTTAAATGGAGAAAGGAGTTCCCAGTAAGGAACTTGTGGCTCTAACCTAAGAAATGGCAATTTAGGTATTTAGTTGCCATAATTTGAGGAACACCTTACATTTGTTTTCTACTCAAACATGGATTACTTTCTTACTCTTCAGATTTTCTTTGTAAAAATGTTATCAACCCTGAGGTTTGATATAAGAAATGTAAATGGCCTACAATGACCATAAAGCTGCCTTTTGTAAGAAGAAGATGAGTGAAATAAGGAATTATTTGAAATGATGCTGTATTTAATACAGACTCACTTCTCAAGTTTTTATTTGGGACAAACAGTCTTTCCCCAAATACATTATATAGCTATGCATCTAGAGTCCTGTGCATTATAAGTAATGCATGTCAAATCACTTTTGCTAACATATAGTTATCTATACATAAAACCCATTAAAAGACTATCAATTCACTACATTAATTTCTACTTGTTAGGTTGAATGTGCAAAGCTTGGTATCAAAGGAAATAGAACATTACTTGCATTTGTACTTTCTTTTTGTTCAGCATTTTGTTTATTTTCATTGCTTCATTTTGGTAATGTGCTCTAAATTAATTAGCTGCAACGGAAACTTTGAATAATTTAAAGAGGCACTTTAGCAAAATTACATTTTTTCCCAATTGGCTACATCATAAGTTTGTTATGATGAAAAATGGTGAGGCAACTGTTGGGGTGAGTTACTGTTCTTACATAAAAGATTGATATTATAATTTTTAGCAGAAATGAGGCTATTTATAGTAATTACCTTTTTCAAAGACATCATTGCAGAGATACAAAAGGAATCCACTATAGTATTTATCATTCTGAAACTTTAAAGATAAAATGTACTACATGAACAAGAATAAAAAGACTCAAAGCTATACTATTCAATCCAGCTGCTTGGCACTGTTATTAATATGTTGTATATGAGAACTTTTTTTATATTCTTGATTTACTATTATTTTTTTTCTCAAAGCACTCTTTTGAAAAGTGTTCTTAATGTATTTCCATTCAGTCATTTGTTTTCAATTTACTCATTCACAAAACCGGTTGCAAATGATTACTTGGTGCACTGGATTTCCTCTCTCTAGTCTCATCCTCACTTTACCCCACTTCTTTATCCCAATCACACAGTTACAGATCTCTTTTCTGCTTGTCTCTACCCCACTCTGTCCTGCAATTCTAACCTGATTCCTTTGCCCTTTGGTTTCTAATTGTGTTCAGCCAATAGGAGGGACTGCAGAAATTAAAAGTTGAGAGAGAGAAATTGAGATATTCTCTATTCTCAATATACCCATCTGCCTCCCTTCATTGGTTCCAGCACAGCTCCTGACAGCAAGCTGCCCTTCCACTGAATGAGCTTTCATTGACTTGAGTGCTGATTATATAATTTCCTACCCTTTGGCCCTAGAGTTAGCAATGGCTGTACCTTGTTGCCAATATCTGGATGCTTCTTCCACCCTATTGGCTTTCTTATCTCTGCTCACTTCTCTTTAAATAGTCTTTTCATTAAACTTCAGTTAAACCCTTTTGAGTGGATCATCTGTTTCTCCTTGGGATATGGAAAGATGCACTATGTTTACATAAAAATGAATGAATAAAGTGGAAAATATTCTTTTCCTATGTCAATCTATTTCTGAATGCTTTTTATTATTTTTTGGGGGGTGTGTGTGTGTACTTCGTCTTCCTCAACTCTAATGTCAAATGGTTATTTGACAGAAAGGGAACTGGAATACTGAATTCCTCAAATGATACCATCTTTCTGTTTTGTGATCTTCAGAAGTGCCTGCCCCTGACTGAATTCCAGCAGTTGGAGCTAAGGAGGTTCATTGATGCAATCTAGGCTGCAATCAAGGAGGAGAAGGGCAGCTCTTTGTTCTGTAAAGAAAATGGTTCATATCCAGCACAGTCTATCTCTTTGCCCCTTGGTAACCACTGTGGTCATCTAGGTGAAAGACACATGTGTTTCCAACAGAGGGGACACAGGAATCTGCCAGCAACTTTATTATCATGGACTCATTATAATTAAACTGTGCTCTTAGCCAAAATTTGCCAGAAAATGCTTTTCATATAAGGAAGTAGAAGGAGATTAAAACTCAAAGAAAAAGTTAATGTAAAACATAGATGCTTCAGACCCTGCTTCAGTAGCAGTTTATTTCTAAGTTTACTTCTTCCAGAATGCATTTCATATTTTGTTTAGTATCTCCCAAAACTGGAAGGTGTTTTTTACATGATGAGTGACATAAATGTCTCTTCTCTCATTATCTGAATGCTTCTTCATCTTATCTCTTAGGCTGTCTGGATCTTCCATCAAAAAGAATTGGTGGAAAGGAGTATTAAGATATGCCCTAGTAAATTTGCAAGTTCCACACTTCTTTTTTCTTTATCTGGTTGTGGGTCTGAGGTCTAATGTTCTCTATATAGAGTGGTGAACAATCTTCCTATTGTTATTGTAGAATGAGGTATACAAAATGGTCAGGATGGAAACTCAGCTTCTAACATGACTAGACCATGACTGTGTTCCTCGGTGGAGAGACTTCTTATTTGAGCACTTCGACTACAATATAAAAAGTCCATGACTTCAGAGATGAATGCCAAAATTCCTTAGTGGCTTATTTGAATCCAGGACCATTGATATTTTCCTCTATTTTGTAGCTCTATAATCAAGGCTTTTGTAGTTCCTTCAAGCCAGCTGTTTTCCAATGATGGGTGACTTGGTAAGACTCAGAGAATTCTATGAAAGTAAGCTCCATATCTCTTTTCTTCTACCATTATGTGTCTTCCAGTTGCAGTGATGTTGTGTGTAATGATTGACAGTGGATACAGAATTTTCATATAAGGAAGTAGAAGGAGATTAAAACTAAAAGAAAAAGTTAATGTAAAACATAAATGCTTCAGACCCTGCTGTTAAAGGCAGGCAGCATAAAAAAATACCCAAATTTAATTCCTGTGTGGAAAAATCCCTGATGTATCTACTAGATAACTCTATGGTCCTCCCAAATCATGGCACTACATTAAGATTCAGAAGTGGATTTAGCTGTTGGCAGCCTGGGCAAGTAAAACCTATGCATACCCTTCAGTACCATTGACATGGTGACATGGTACTTAACACTTTGAAAGTACTAGCATAGCTGGAAGGGACTCAGAAGGACATATTCAAGACCTAATATCTTGTCCACCTGATTTGGGGGTTCACAGTTAATACTCTCTAAATCAATATTAGCACATGAATATTTTTATCTTTATCTTGTGTCACTAATCTCCTTGTCTTATTCTTAGCCACTACTGGTGACTCACAGTGCATTTACTCCTGAGGCCATTGAAACTTTCTTCCATTAAGAGAATTTCCATTGTTACCAGCTTTCAAGACTTCTGAATGTCCCCATAATGCAGCAGCAATTGACTTCCAGCTGGGGTGGCTTATTGTACTAATCCATCTGTAAAGATAACTTGGAGTAGTTTTTCCTCTGTGGCTAGGTCGTAGGCAATTTCTCTTGAGGCTATCAGAGGTTGGGAAAAATACAAGGAAGAGGCTATGAGGGGCAAGGGGGAGGGAAAAAAAGGGAGAGAATTGAACAACAGCAGGGGAGATAGAGAGGGAAGATGGGAGGGGAGGGGAGGGGAGGGGTGATAGTAGGGGTTAGGAAAGGTAGCAGAATACAACAGACACTAATATGGCATTATGTAAAAATGTGAATATGTAACAGATGTGATTCTGCAATCTATATTTGGGGTGAAAATGGGAGTTCAAAACACAATTTGAGTCTAATGTATGAAAGATGATATATCATGAGCTATGTAATGCTTTAAATAATCAATAAAAAATTTAAAAAAAAAAAAAAAAAAAAAAGACTAAGAGAAGCTTCCAAGGGTGTCTGAGCCACCTTCATTTTCTCATAATTTACTTGTCTTTTGGACCTGCTCTGGTCAGAAGACTTGAAAAATTTTTTTGAATTTTATTATAAAATTTAAAAATAGCTTTATTGAGATATATTTGGCAAAAATACATTGCAGAAACAGTGCCAATTTGGATAAGTTTTGATATGTATGCTTCTTTGAAGCAATTACCATAGTCAAAATCATGAACATATATCACTCAAGTTTCTATGTTCCCCTATGAAATTCCTATTTTGATCATTAAACTCTGGCTCTTCCTCTATATTAGATTGCATATTCTGGAATTTTATGTTAATAAAATCATTCATGTACTCTTTTTTCATTCAGTATGATTATTTGAGAGATATGCATGTTGTATGTATCAATAACTTGTTCCTTTTCATTGTTGAGTAGTATGACATTGCAAGGAACAGTCATAACTGGCTTTTTCATTTTCCTACTAATAGACTTATGGATTGATTGTTTCCAGGTGGGGGCAGTTACAATTAAAAATGATCTTCACACTCAAATATAGGATTTGAGTTGTATGTTGGACAGGAAACCTCCACAAAGTTACTCACACCCTCAGCCATAGGACATGAATGAGCGTGTAACTTTACATGGCAAAAAAAGGATGTTGCACAGTAATTCAGTTAAGAAATTCTTTATTTTATTTTATTTATTTATTTTGGTACTGGGGACTGAACCCAGGCATGCTTAAGCACTGAGGTACATCCTCAGCCATTTTTTTTTTTTTTTTTGAGACAGGGTCTCCTTTGGTTGCTTACAGACTCACTAAATTGCTAAGGCTGGCTTTAAACTTGTGATCCTCTGTCTTAGCCTTCAGAGCTACTGGGATTATAGGCTTGCATCACAGTGCCCAGCTTCACAAGGATCATATAAAAGGAAAATGGGATTGGTAAAAGTCAGATAAAAGATGTGACTATGGAAGAAAAGGTGAAGGAGAAAGAATATGAAAGAGTAGAAAGTTCTGTGGCTAGCTTTGAAAATGTCAGATTGCTTCTCAAAACAAGAAATGAATATGGCTTCCATAAGACATCTGACCTCAAAAACCGTAAGATAACAAAACGATGACATATTAAGCTACAAAATGGTAGTAATTTGCTACAGCAGCAAGAGACAATTAACACATATGGGTAAACATTTTCATTTCTCTTGGAATAGTACCTAGAAGTAGAATGGCTGGGTCTTATTATTGGCAGGTATATATTTTTAAAGAACTTTTCAAGTGTTTGAAAATTGATTCTATCATTTTGTACATCTTTTGGCAGTGTATGAAACCGAAAGTTCTAGCTGCTCCACATCCTTGCCAAAGGGTGGATGGATCCTGACAATCCTTGATGTGTTCTTACATTGTTTTTATTAGGGGCAATGCTAGGAATTGAACCCAGGGGTGCTGTACTGCTGAGCTACACCCCCAATCCTTTTTATTTATTTACTTTTTATTTTGAGACAAGCTTTCACTAAGTTACCCAGGTTGGCCTCAAACTTGGCCATCCTCCTGTCTCAGTCTCCTGAGTTTAGTATGTCATTGAAGACTACTCTGAGTCCATGGATAGTCTTTTTTTTTTTTTTCTTTTAACAGTCTCTTTCAAAGTGTAGAAGTTCTAAATTTGATGGAGACAATTTATTTATTTTTATTCTAGGGAATATGGTTGTTGAATCTGAGAAACGTTACTCAACAAACTTCATCAAAAGAGTCTTTGATTTATTCTAAAAGTTTCATAATTTTAGTTTAACATTTAGATCCATGCTATATTTTGGGTTCAGTTTTGTATCTAGTGTGAGGTAGGAATTCAAAGTTAATTTCATTTGCATATGGTTTTCACATCAATCTAGCAGCAATTAACAAAAGTTTCTCCTTTCTATGCTGTTTTTGCCTTGTGTCATCGTAAAAAAATTCAAATATACGTAGCACTATTTCTGTGCTAACTATTCTGTTCTATTGATTTGGTTCTGTAAATTTTAGAAGCTATGTTAAATTGGCTTTCTGGTTCTGTGAAAAAAATTCCTGAGATAATCAACTTAATAAGATGAAAGGCTCATTTTGACTCACAGTTTTGGAGATTTCAATATAATCTTGGATGAAGTAATTGAGAGTGGATGTCTGAGTCTTGTTCCTTATCTTACAGAAGAAGTACAGTCTTCCCTTTTATTCCTTTGTATTGATTCATATTTCATGTGGTATAATTTTCTTTGTAGGACATTTTAGGCAGTGCAGGTCTTGATTATGAATTCTTTCTATTTGGGGGTGTTATAATCCATTTTTGCTGCTTACTATTTGTTTCTGAAAGGTATTTTCACTGGAGATAGAATTCTAGGTTGGCAGTTTGTTTTCTTTGAGTACTTTAAGTCTGCTTTTCTACTCCCTTCTCACATCTTCTAAATGAGAAATCCAATTTATTTATTCTTTCTACTTAATGTCTTTTTACACTGAATGTTTTAAAGATTTTTCTTCTTTTAATTTGTTTACTCAAATGGATTATTATATTCCATGATTTACTTTTCTTTGTGTTTCTCATTGTTAAGTTTTGTTGAGATTCTTATTTTTTTGTGGTTCATATTTTTATCAATTATAAGAAATTTTACCCTGTATTTTTTTCAAGATTTATTTTATTTTTTTCCTTCTACTTCAGAGACCACACATGGCCATTTTGAAGTTGAACTACACTGAAATGGAGTTATGTGCTTTTTTCCTCTCTGTGTTTCATTTGGGATACTGTTTGTTGCTATTATTTAAATTTGCCAATCTTTTCTTTTACAGTTTTTAATCTACTGTTAATCCCACCAAATTGTTTTCATTTGTAGACTGCAGTTTTCATCTGTAGAATGCCAATTTCAAACCTTTTAACATAACTCGTTTCTGTTTAAAATATTTAATGATTTCTCTAGCCCTTGAATATATGGAATAGAGTTTTAATGACAGTTTTAAAGTAACTACTATTTCTCCTATCTACCATTTTTCAGTTATTTCAAATGATTGTTTATTTTCCCTCCTTATGGACCGCATTCTCCCGCTTCTTTAAATATCCAGTGGCTTTTTAAAATTTAATGATATTCATTTTAGTTTTTTTTTCTCTTTCCACATTTTTTATTGGTGCATTATAGTTGTACACAATGATGGGATTTGTTGTGACATAATTGTGCATACACACAATATAGCAATATATTTTGCCCCATATCATCCCACAGACATCCATTCCTCCCTCCCCTACTCCCATCCCCTGTTCCCTTTTCTTCTACTGATATCCCTTTGATTTTCATCTTTCTTTTCCTTTTTTTCTCTTTAGCTTATATATATGAGAGAAAATATATAACCCTTGACCTTCTGAGTCTGGCTTATTTCACTTAACATAAGGGCCTCTAATTCCATCCATTTTCCTTCAAATGACATAATTTCCTTTTTTCTTTGTGGCTGAATAAAACTCCATTGTGTATATATACCATATTTTATTTATTCATTCATCCATTGGTGGATGCCTAGGCTGGTTCTGTAGTTAGGGTATTGTGAATTGTTCTTCTATAAACATGTGCATGTATCACCATGGTATGATAACTTTAATTTTTTAGATAAACACTGACGAGTGGTATAGTTGGGTCATATGGTGGTTCCATGTGTAGTCTTTTGAGGAAGCTCCATACTGATTTCCATAGTTATTTTCTGAATAGCAGAAATTTTGAATTTTATCATGTGGAGTGATAGCTATTTTTGTAGTACCATCAATTTTATTTCTGTATATATGCTTTAGCTTTATTTTGGTTTGTAGGACAGTTATCCAATAGCAGTATGATTTTTTTTTTTGTCTCATTTTTAAGCTCTGCTAGGGGAATCATTCAATCTGGGACTAATTTTGGCCAATTATCAAGGTCAAACAATTTTGGGAAGTCCACCAAATGTCCCTTGAATTATAAAGAGTTTTAATCCAGCTAGTGGCAACAGGAACTGTTGCAAACCCTCTGTTAGTCTATACAATTCTTTCATTAGATTCTTGACCTGCACATTGGAGGTCAACATGAAATGTCCAGGGGGTCCTATGCAGACCCTTTCTCTTTTCTCACTTCTCTGGTACTCTGCTATGTAAACTGGAGCTGCCTTCTTCTTTTTTTTTTTTTTTTTTTTTTTTACAAAGTTTTGGCCCCATCTCCAACTCGGGGAGCTCTGGGCTCTCTCTGGCTTCCTTCTCCCTCAGTTACAGCTTGGAAACTTCCCTTGCAGTGAGATGGCAGAGTCACAGTACTCGCCACATGTTTCTCCTCTTTCAGGGACAACTGTCTATTGTTGCTGAAATCCAGTGTTTTGAAGACTGTTGTTTCATGTATTCTGTCCAGTTTTTTAGCTGTTTCAGATGTGAGAAGGAGTCTAGTCTCTGTTAATCTTCAACATATAACTTTAATTAAATGGGAAAATAACTGCTTCATAATGTGACCTTTATTTCTCACAAGTCCGGAGATAGGCAGGCACTCAGTATTTCAAAAGGCCCAATACAAGTATGAAGTGCATTTTTAAGTGGAGAGACATTGTGGGCAGAAGCCTTTATAATGGTCTTACACCCAAACTGTAGAACTCTGACATTTATGTTGCTTTTCAAAATCTTCCAGAAACCCATGTGACTTGTCTTCTCAAAAGACTGCCTCTGCTGCTCCTAAGGCCCAAGGAGTAGCACATTGTGCACTGAAACAGAGACCTAGGTCACAGCCCATTTTCATTCATACACTAAAATTCCCCCAAATGTCTTACGAAGTAGCTAATATGCGAGTCAGATTCATCCTTCCTAAAAGTGGTAAAATCTATTTCATAATTTTTAAAGGTTCAAGTTTTCACCTCTTAAATTTAGTGGTGAAGGTTTCAGTAATTTATTTCCTGCGTTAGAAGAAATATCCTGCTCTATCTTCAACCACCAACTTTATATCAGTCTGGTAGACTTTGGCTCTTGAACTTTGAAAGGGTTTATCTCTCAGCCCTTAACACCATTATGTCTTAATAAGGCATCTAGTGCTTGCTACCTCCTACTTACAGACTCAATTAACATAAGGTCATCAATGTGTTGTTTTATGGAACAAAAAGATGATTAAGTTCTCTCCAGTTATAAAAGAGGGCAGGAGAGCTCACAAGACAGTGTCAGTGGGTTTCTATTTTTGCCTTGTAAGCATTTTTTTCCTGTTACAATTTGGGTGTGTGTTTGTGTGTGTGGTATATTATTTAAGTCAGTCTTCCTCTAACAGAAAAGTTCAAAATAATTGCAGTGAGAGCTTGTTAAAACACAAATTTCTATGCGGTGTATCTAGGACTTTGTCTATCTGGAGTGGGGCCCAAACATCTGCATTTCTAATAAGTACCTAGGTAACAATATTGCTGTTGGACCAAGAATCACTGTTTGTGAATCCAGTCAAGTGCCAGAGGTAATACTGATTTGCTCCAGTAAAGATACTATATCTAGAAACAGAGCTGCTAGAGGCATCTATGCCTGATTTTGTTTGTAATGATCCACAGTCGTTCTCCAAGACTTACCAGGCTTTCTATCAGGCAAACATGTAGTCAATGGTCAATTCAACCTGTGTTAAGAATGCCATGCAAATCTCACCACACATTTCAGCATTTGATGATGATACTGTTCTTCATTTCCTCCAGGATGAACTGTTGCTTTTGGCTTGCTAGTTTGGCAGTGGATGTAGCTTTAGAAGATTTCATTTGCTCTACCTACAATGATAACCCACACATAATCCGTAAGTGAGTGTCCTCTTTCAAATTGTTTTGAGGTTAGTTCAAGGCAAGCATTCAGATATCACCAGTTCTCCATAAATGCAAACCATCAGTGGCCCAGGCTGACATTTAGAGTCACTGGTAATGAGAAGCAGGTCAGAGCCTGTAACTAAAATTCCTACAGAAATTCTGGGTATTTCCTTCTTCCAAGTTAACAGTCATTCAGGTAAAGAGCTGACAGTCATCCAGAAAAACCTTTGGGAATACACAGGGTACCCTCAATGCTGTGTTGCAAAATGTTTCTCAAAAGAGAACCAGAACCCCTACAATGCAAGGTCCTGCATCTGTGTAATGACTTAGGTATTGGACCTGGATAAGAGACTATGAATTCCCATTTTTATGACTTGAATTAGATCTTTAACACTAGACCTAGAACTTACTGCTTTTATTAAGCCACACTTCAGTAGGCTGCTCATCTATTTCATTCTGAAGGACCATGCAACAGTAAACCACTGACATAGGTTAACACAGGTCAGATCTCTGATTATCAGTTCAGCACATGCCTTATTAATGTGATATTAAGCACCTTGTATCTTATGATAAAGCCCTTTGATTTGACCTCTACTGCACAGCATAGCATTATTCCCACTGAAATATGGAGCAGTGTCTCCCACCACCAGTCATCTTTGACCTGTAGAAGACATTTACCATTGGGACTTTCAAAGATGCCTTGGTAAGGCAAGCATCTGCCAGGCCCATCCAGAGTAATTGATGGAAGAAAGCTGAGCAAGTTACACAAAATAAATCTACTTTCATATTCTCCATTCCCTGAGCCTCAGAGTCCTCTTTCATCAGCAGTGATTTTTCTACCATGACTGCAAATCACCTGGGGAGCTTCAAAACCAAGGCCCAGGAGTTTCTCAGAATGATAGAATCTGCCCTTTTCTGAGAGCACCCAGACCTCAGTGTTATTTAAAGCCTCCTTGGTGATTGCGAGGTACAGCTAGGATTGAGAGCCTCACATTAGCTAGGACTGAGAGCTACCTCACATTAGCTCTAGGCTCTCATTAAGCCCACACTTTGTTCCCCAGCAGTATGTGTGGACACCAATCCTCTGGTCTGAAGCCCTTTTAACACCTTTTGAATCTCACATTGGAATTTGGGGGTTTGAAATTCTTATCCTTTCTCCTATAAGCTCAAATGTCTTAGGTTTTTATTCTTTTCCCAGGAGTGCCTTTACCTTGGTGTGAGACACCTGGTTCATTTTTTTCTTTTTTCTTTTCCTTTCATTTAGTCAGCTTTAACAGCTGTGCAATTACATTCTGTCCTTGGAGTTGATTTTTCTCATTCATATTTGCCCTGTGGCTACTGGAGATAAGGAAGAGTTTCCATAGAAGCTTTCTGATTTTTCATTCATGTTCACAGGCAGACCTTGAATTTTTCTCTCTCTTGCTACAGTCTTTATAATAACCATTGTTGCCATAGTGACTAAGTGCCACAGCCACTTGATCTCCCAAAGCCTTCATTGCGTCTGTACTTCATCTTATGCCACTACCAGTGATTATTTGACTAATCATGATGTCACAACATGCCAGAGATTATCAGTGTCCCATTTCTCAAAGCAAAAAAAGCTATCTGTGAGCGCCTCAAATATGGTAGCTACCCAATCCTGGAACCTATTTTAAGGGTGTTTCCTCCGACAACTCCTTTTGTCAATTACTGAATCACTCAAGATCCTGACAGGAAACAGATGGTGCACTCAAATGGACCAATTAAGAAGCATTTAACAAAGAAACTATTTAGAGAGGTGCGAAAAGGAATAGGAGAAGCCTTAAAGAGATGGTGAAGCATCCTGTGGCTATCAAAGGCTAGGAGCTTTTATCATACCTAAGCAGGAAATTCACTCTCTGCCATGCTCTGATCTTCTAGTACCTCCCACTGGACAAACCCAACCAGGGAAACCCTGTGTTGAGGTCAGGAGTACATTTTATCCATCCCATAAAGAATTGGCTCCTTTGGACCTACAGAGAGGGGCCAAGATACAGAGTCAGCACAAGTAGAGAAAGTCCAGCAGAATGTCCTAACCAGATCTCACAAGAGCTTCAAAATATATGCAACCTCTTGATATCTTTAATTGACTGTGTTTAAGACAGTCAAGAACTGAAAAATACACCCATTATCTCCACCTAAATCCACTCTGCTTGCTGTACAAAAAGAAGTTGACCTGAAATCAAGGCATCTTTGATATCACCCTTTCTCTGGTTTAGCAATTCTTCTTGAATTCGTACTAAATTATAACTTCCTAGATTTTTCCTACATTTCTTTACTTATTTCCACCAGTCACTATTGCAATACTTCTGGCATATAGTTACTTCCATTGTCATGGATAGGAACATATTTCTTATTATTAAAAATAATTTAGGGGCTGGGGTTGTGGCTCAAAGGTAGAGCGCTCACCTACCATTCATGAGGCACCGGTTCGATCCTCAGCACCATATAAAAATAAAATAAAGACATTGTGTCCACCTATAACTAAAAAATAAATATTTTTTAAAAATTAAAAAAATAATTTAGACCTTTTATTTTGGAGTTTAACATAGATACAAAGAAGTACATAAATCTTAAAAGTGTAGGCAGTGAATGACAACAAAATGAATACTTATATAACTACACCTGGTCAAGAAACAAACTATTGTCGATATACCAACAGCCCTGAAACCTCTTCTGACCACTCTCCTCTCTTTTCTCCCCTAAAAGAGATCCATTATCTGACCACCAACACTCCACATTACTTCAAGTTTGTCACACAGAACTTCATTTTTAACAGATTTATTGAGATATATTTCACTTATTTTAGAACATTTTCATTATAACAAGGAAAAACTCTGAATGTATTAGCAATCACTTCTCATTTCTCCCCACCCCACCCTTCCATCTCCAAACTTAGGCAACCAGCAATCTACTTTCCATCTCTTTATGTCTTCTTATTTTGGATATTTCATAAAATAGAATCAGGGAATATGTAGTTTTGTGGCTGGCTTCCTTCATTTATCTTCATATTTTCCATGTTCATCTGAGGTGTGGCATATATCAGTACTTCACTCCTGGCTCCTTAACAATATTGAAATGTATGGATATACCTACATTTTATTGATCAATTTATCAGTTGATGGACATTTTGTTTTGTGTTTTGTTTTATCTTGGGGCCATGATGAAAAACAATGCCATGAACTCTTGTGTACAAAAGTTTTTGTGCATGTCTCAGATACAATTTAACTTGTACCATATCAAAAGAATGGTTTAATAGGCAGTGATAGGGAAAGAATGGTGTGACAATACATGTTCATGCCTTGATATCTAGAATCTGTTACTAGGAAACTTCACATAATTAAAGGGATTTCATAGATGTGACTAAGGTTATGGACTTTGAAATTGGAAGAGGTTCCTGGTTATGAAGCATAGGGACAATCTAATCTAATTTAATCTCCTAACTTTCTCCATTTGTTTCTCCATATCCACCCTGTATCCTACTTCCCATTCTGTGCAAAGGAGGCTGTTCCTTTTGAGGTGTATCAGCTATATTCTTTGATCTCTGGTAGGCTGTCTTGGTTAGGGATGAAGGATCATTGTACCAGGCATGTCAGAGAATGGGGGAACATTAAGTTCATTATTTATTACTCTGGCTCTTTCCCTTGGGCTGTCTGTCTACAGTGTAGAAATATCTTCTACAGTGATATTTGCTGAAAATGTACTTTTCTAATTGAACTATTTCAGTATCCTCATGGAAAAAAAACCTGACTACAAACTTAATGGTTTATTTCTGGGATATTGATTAATTTCCTTTAATTTTTATGACTATTCTTATGTCATCACCACATTGTTTTCATGACTGTAGTTTTGAAATCGGAAGTGGGAATCCTCCAAGGTTGCTCTTCTTTTCTAGGTCCCATGCATTTCCATATGATTTTAGTATCAGCTTGTCATTTTTTTCACAAAGGAAACAGATTAGAATATGATAACAATTGTACTGAATCTTTAGACCAATTTTGAGAATATTGCAATTTTAAGAATACTACAACTTTAAGAATCTTAAGTCTTCTTATTTCTGAAAAGGGATTGTGTTTTCATTTACTTGGATCTTTAATTTGTTATACTGATATGTTCATTTTTTTTTAAAGAGAGAGTGAGAGAGGAGAGAGAGAGAGAGAGAGAATTTTTAATATTTATTTATTTTTTAGTTCTCGGCGGACACAACATCTTTGTTGGTATGTGGTGCTGAGGATCGAACCCGGGCCACACGCATGCCAGGCGAGCACGCTACCGCTTGAGCCACATCCCCAGCCCCGATATGTTCATTTTTAAATGTACATCTTACACTTCTTTTATTAAGTTTATTCCTAAGTATTTTATTATAGTCAATTTAATTACAAATCAAACTGTTTTATTAATTTGTGTTCATTGCTAATATGTAGAAAATAATTGTTTTGTGTATTAGTGTTGCACCCTAAAGTTTTGCTGTAATCATTAATGATCTCTCTTAGCTTTTTTTTTTTTTTTTGATTCCTTAGGATTGTCTACATACAAATAGTTATCGTCTGTAGGTACAGATAGTCACAGAGCTTCATTTACAATATTGATGCCTTGCTCCTCCTTCTTCCCTGTCTTCTCCCCTCCATTGTTTTTTCTTCTTAGTTAATTTGTCTGGACTAGAATTCCCAGTACAATGATGAATAAGTAAATAGATGAACCACTGTGTCCTGTTCTGGATCTCGAAGAGGAAAAGTTATGTCATTATTATCACATTAATTATGCTATTAACTGTGAAAGTTTTGTATCTCAGCTTATTATTAAGTGAAGGAATTCTACTACTGCTTCTTTGAGCATTTTTAATCATAAAAGGACTGGAATTTTGTCAGATTTTATCCACATTTATCAGGATGCTTACAAGATTTTCATCATTTTCCTAGATTGTTTTATTCAAGTATTATTTGGATAAATCCTACTTGGCCATGGTACATGTTTTCAGTGGATTGCCACACTCAGTTTACTAGCTTTGATTTTTATTTTTTGGTGCTGGGGATTCAACCAGGGGCCATATGCATGTTAAGCATATACTTTACCACTAAGCCATCCTTGGACTGTTTATGAAAATTTTGTTTGAGAATTTTTATGTGTATATTCTCAAAAGATATTGATATTTAGTTTTTTTTAATGAATTCTTTGTTTTAATACTAAGGTGATAGTGACTTCATTCAACAAATTGGGAAGTGTACCCGTTTTTATTTTTATTTTTGGAAAGAGTTGGTGACAGATTAATGTAAATCCTCTTTAATATATGTGGTAGAATTCATCAGTGAAATCGTCTAAACCTGAACTTTGTTTTTAAAAGTTTACAAATTGCCATTTCAAATATTTACTTGCTATTGGTTTATCTAGATCATGTTTCTTTCTTTCACTTACTTTTTTTTTTTTTGGTACTGGTGATTGAACTCAGTGGTTGAGGGGCACTCAACCACTGAGTCACATTTCCCAGCTCTATTTTTATATTTTTTACTTAAAGACAGGGTCTCACTGAGTTGCTTAGCACCTCATTGTTGCTGAGGCTAGGTTTGAACTCACAATCCTCCTGCCTCAGCCTCCTGAGCTGCTGGGATTACAGGTGTGTGCCACAATGCCTGGCCAGATTATGTTTCTTTTTAAGTGAGTTTGCATCTTTCCAGGAATTTGTCATTTTGTTTAAGTTATCTAATTGGTAGAGACATCCATTTTTTTTTTAAAAAATTATTATTTTTTTTTTACGCAGGATCTACATTGCCCAAGTGACCTTGAACTTGCGATCCTCCTGCCTCAGCTTCTGGAGTAGCTGGGGTTACAGGTGTGCTCCACCACTCCTGGCCATCCTTTACTCTTAACCTGTTGGTGCATTTAGTACTTGTTTTCATATTTGATCTGAAATACTCTGCCTTCAGATCATTTATATTTACTGTAATGATTGAAGAGTTTGGGCACACAGTTTTCATTTATCTAGTTGTTTTCCTGCTGTCATATGTATTTGCTCCCTTTTATGGCTTTTCCCTACTCTATGTTGTGTATGATTCAATTCTATATGTTGCTTTATATTAGCTCTGGATGTTGCTGCAATATTTTAGGGTGTCTACTGTTTATGGTATATATCTTTTCCTTGTAGTTTCTAAACAGTAATCTGTAGTTTGCAGTTTACCTCCAGGTAACATTCAGCTGTTTCACAGTAGTGTATTGACAACCTTGGATTTCATTCGTCTTCTAGCTTTTGTGCTGTTATTGTCACAGGTTTCAAATATATGTATGAAGTAAAACCACAGTGAACTTGATACTTTGCCTTAAAGAGCCCATGTATTTAAAAGGTCTTTAAGTCATTAAATCACTAAAATTAATGTATTATATATGCAACCACATATTATCATTTCTGGGTCTCTTTAGTCCTTTGTATCAACATATATTTCTATCTGAAATATATATTTTTCTGTCTGAAGGACTCTGACATTTCATAAAGTGCAGGTCTACTAATTACAAATGATTTCAGCTTTGTGTGGATAAGAAAATCTTTACATTTTGTTGACAGATATTTCTGCCAGATACAGACTTCTAGGTTAAAGATTATTTTTATTTAGTATCTTAAAAGCTTTGCTGCCGCAGTTTGGCTGGCACGAAATAACCGAGCTGCCACACAGCCTTGTAGGTTCAAACAGCAACAGGAGAACTCTCACCGGCACTCTACACACACATCCCCACAACACACTGCTCCAATTCTCTTAGATCCCCCTGGAGAACTCCAAAGTAGAGGGCGCCCAAGACAGCAGGATCCGCCCTAATCCCAGAGCCGCCCTAATCCCAGAGCAGGGTCACCTTTCAACCATTCCCTCTAGCAAAATGCCAGGCATCATTCTGACTAAACTGTGGCTCTCAACACTTTGCTCCATCCTCTGGCTTGCATTTTTTTTCTAATGAGAAGTCTATTGCCAGTCTTACCTTTTTTCTTCTAGAAGTAACAGATCTTTCTTCACAGGATGCTTTTAGGGTTCTCTCTGTACCACCATGATTATGATGAAGTTATGGAGTTTACTTTGTGTTACTTATACTTGGGTTGCAATAAGTCATAGATTTGAGGATTTATATATTTTATTGAATTTAGAAAATACAAACAGTATTTTTTTCTGTCTATTACCCTCCAAGGACTTTAATTAAACATACATTTAGGCTTCATCACATTGTCTTATTATTTTCTCACCCTTTCTTTATTTTCAACATTTTTCTTTCTGTATTTATTTTGTTTTATTCCTATTACTTTGGTTATAAAGTCAATCATTTTTTTCTTTTAGGCAGCTTAAACTACTGTTAATCCTATTGTGCATGTGTGTGTGTGTGCATACAAATATGCACATATATGTGTATATATAATCTTTAATGTGACAGCTTTTCATCTTTAGGTCTTTCATGTTTACACTTAACATGCAGAATTTTCTTCTGGCTTCTTAAACACATGAAACATAATTATACCTGTTTCAGTGTCCATGTTTATTAACTCTATCATCTGTATCATTTGGCAGTCCGTTTTGAATGACTAATTTTTGGCCTCATCATGGGTTGTATTTTTTTGATTTTTATGAATGTCTGTTTTCTCTTTTTAAATAAATGGCAGAGATGCTGAAGGTTACATTTGTGGGTACTAGATACTTGCACACGGTCCATTATTCTTGGGATTATTTTTCTATTTGGGATTCATTTACATTATGGGGACACTGTTTGATCTTTTCAGATTCTTACTCCTAAACTTTGTTCCAGCAGACCAGAGTACCACTGACTCTAGTACTCATTTCACCCCATCACTGTTCCATTGACTCTTCCTGACATCTCATGAATCATGAGATTTTTCCCATTCTGGCAGGTGGACCTGGAGCCACTGTGTCCTGTGTGAGCCTCGGTGTTCTTTTCCTGGCCTCATATGCCTGTGGCAATCAGCACTTACCTGAAGAACCAAGGGGAACACTCCACAGAGCTCTGGAACCTGTGTGCAGATATTTACTCTCCTCTAATATATGCTACCAATTCCAGCTCTCTCAGCACCCCTGGTCTCCCACTTGGTCTCTCCAAACCTGGAAGATTGCCAGGTTTCACTGGTTTCTTCCTCACCTAATGTATCTGGAAACTTCCTCCAGCAGGAAGCTGGGGCAACACAAAAACTCACTTTTTAACTTTCTCTCAGGGATCATTACCTGACATATATCCCATGCATTTAAAATTGATATTATTGATGATTTTCCTCAGTCTTTTTAATTGTTTGGTGTAGGAGAGTAATTTGTTATCCCATCTTTGCTAAAAGTGAAAGTGCAATGTTATATTGTCTTTAATCAGTTTCTCTTTTCCATCAACACCTCCTTTTGAAATATTTTTTGTTTGTTTTAACTAGTTACACATGACAGTACAATGACCTTGACATATCATAAATCACAAAATGAGGTAGTATAAGTCTCTTGGATATTTTCTTTTCCATATCGTTTTCAGTTATTTTTTAAATTCATTGCATATGCATATGAATATGATTGTTACAATTGTCTCATCAATTTTAACCCCTCCTCCAAAAAGAAAAAACTAGGAATTTTTATAGAAATTGATTTATTAATTTACAAATTAACTTGTGCAGATTTTCCTTCTTAATATCAAGTCTTTAAACCATGAAGTCAGTATATCTGTAAGTTACTTGTGTCTTTGAAAATTTATCCCAACAATGGCTTATAGATTTCTTTGTAGAGATATTAACTGTATTTCATTAAATATTTTGACTGGCTGTTTGGTTTATAATTATATTCCAAATAGTATTTCATATTTTGTATTTCATTTGTATATTAATATGTAAAAACAGTAGATTTGTCTATCCTTATGAACTAACATTTATAAATTCTGAATCTTTAAAAACCATTTGCTTTTTCTATATTCATGTCCATATCAACTGAAAGTTAAAATGATCTTGCTACTTTCTTTCAGTTTTGTTTAGTTAATTTCTTTATTTTGTTAGGCAGGACCTCCAGTATAGTGCAAATTACAGGGGATGGATATGTATATTTTATCTGATCTTGATCTTTGGAATAAAATAATCAGTATTTGATCTTTAAGTGTTTATTGGCTATGGATATGCCATCAAATGACCTTGATAAATTAAGTAAATTCCCCTCTAGTTTTAGTTTCTTAAGAGATTTTTTATAAAAACTTTGAACTGATATTAAATTTTGTCAAATCATTTTTCTATTGAGATAATTATAGGGTTTTCAAAACTAACAATATTTGCTGTAAAGACTAGCACCTTGGTGAATGTTCCATGTGTAATAGAAGAGAATCTGTAGGCCAAATTTAGAAGTATTGTTTTATAAACATAATTTCTTTTGAATTCAAATCTTCTGAAACTTCACTCTTTTTTTGGTGGTATCTATTTTTACCTTTATTACAGAGAAATGATTATCAAAATTCCTATATATGATTGTGGATTCATATTTTCCTCTTAGTTATGTCAACTTAATTTTTAAATTATTTTAAATTTTTTTTAGTTGTAGTTGAGCACAATACCTTTAGGTTATTTATTTATTTTATGTGGTGCTGAGGATTGAACACAGGGCCTCGCACGTGCTAGGCAAGCACTCTACTGCTGAGCCACAACCCCAGCCTCAGTTATGTCAACTCCTGTTACATGTATTTTGAAGCTCTACAATTAGGTAGGTACTCATTGAGAAATCATACATTGTTTGGCGATTAATATTTTTATTACTATAAAAATATGCTTTCTTGTCTTTGGTAATATTGCTTGTATTTAATGTATTTTGTTTAAATTAATATAACTGTGTGAGCCTTCTCAGGAAGATTTGCATCTTTTTAAACATCATTCAATATTTAGTTTTTTTTCTCTTTTTTACATTTTTAATGGATTACTATTTCTGTCTTTTAATTGACACAATTTGTCCATTTATAATAGAGGTGAATTTTGGCATTAGTATATTTAATTTTTTCATTTTTTATTATTTTCTATGTGTGTACTCATTGTAACTTGATTTTTCCACCACTGCCTTCTTTTGGATTTAAAAAAAATAAATACATTTATATATTTATTTAATTTTCTTTTCTTTTGAGATCATTTTATTGGTGTGTTTTAATCATACATAATAGGGGATTCATAGTTACATATTTGTATATTCACATAACAAAATATTGAAGTATTTTAAAAAATTTTAAACAAATTGAGATTTATAGAAAACAATCTCTAAATATTACAAATAGTCCTCATATCTCAAACATCTTTCCTTGATATGGTACATTTGTTACACTTAATACATATAATAAATTTTATGATTAAATGAAGTACATAAAGTTATTTTGATTTTACATAATATCTCTTTTCAGTTTCAACATACCATCCTGAAAACCATATTACATTTTGTAGTCCTGTCTGCTTAGCCTTCTCTTGATTATAATATTTCCTTGTTTTTGAAGACCTAGACAGTTTTGAGGAGTCCTAGTTGGGTTTGTAGAATTCCATTGAATTGGGACTTGTCTCATGTTCTTCTGAAGCTTAAGCTAGGGTTATGGATTTGGGAGGGTACAGTGTTGATTTCATCATGATTTATGGGTGTTCAGACCATGAACATGACCTGTCACTTTTGATCACATGACTCACTTGGTTGAAGTGCTATTCTTCAGACTTCATTATAAAGGTATTCTTCATTTCCACTTTCCATGATGTATATTGTTTGCAAAGAAGTTGCTTTTTCCCCAACCACCCCGGAGGTAAGGAGAAAAGATTCCATCTCCCTGAGGGCACAGGGTCTCTATGTCAATTACTTGGGATTCTTCTGCACAGGGGATTTGTTTATTGCCTCTCCTCATTAATTTATTCAGTCATTATTTATATGAGTGTGGACTCCTGAGCATTGATATTACAATGTAGGTAATAATTTAATATCACTATGAGTCATTTTGCCCAGATTGTTCCTGCTTTGGCCCCTGGGAGCTCTTTCAACCATCTCCTGTTTCCTTTGATAGACCTCCCCTTATTGTTATTGTTAGCTTGTTTGTTTTGTGGTTGTTTCTAGCACTAGGTGACACTACAAGATGCTCTAGGCCCATGTTGCATGTTCCCCAATCCAGTGTTAGAATTAACCACTTTCACCAAGGATATGGCTTCCTTTTTGTTGAGAATGTCAATAAGCTGAACATGCTTTCTCAGTGTGTTCCTTTCTATCAGAATGTTAATGATTCTAGACCATCTCAAATGACAAAATGAGGGAATATATGTGTGTGCAGCTGTATACCCATAGCTATAAATATTTGTGCTTAGGCTAAAGGTGAGTTCTCCTGTTGTCTCCATCTCCAATCATTACCACTTTGGGTATTTTAGTCGCTTTTACCGTATAATCCATAAACTCCCACTTGAACAGTGAAAAAACCTGGCTCCTATAATCTCCCACTCATTTCCATCACTGTTTAGTTACCTTGTATACATATAGTAGCATCAAAATTCTTAATTTATATCAATATCTTTATCAATTAGAGTGCAAGCTAATATGCATAGTTTATCTTTAGTCTTTTAGTTTCCAAAATTACTTAGGTTCACAACTTTCCCTCCACCCTCTTCAGAAAGGTATTTTTTATGCATTTGTGATATAGTTATTTTCTTATAATACATCCTACCTCGGCTTCTCTCAGCCTCCCAAATGATATTGTATTAAATTTACATGTCCTTTTCCTGTTGTAAATTTCCATAGGTTTGAAAAGAGCAATAAGTCATGTATCTACAATTACAACCTTCTTTGGATGCTTTTAGTTTTCCATTTGATTTGTACTATTAACTTCTTTAATTATATTATTTTTATACAACCGTACACAGAAGTAACTTATATTTATATAAAATTCATATATTTAACTAGTTTATTTTTAATATCTCTAGAAATCATGATATGAATCATTAACTTATCACAGTGAATTATGAATTAATATAATGATAATACACAGATGATGAGATTGTAATCCTACAAAACTATCTATTATTTTTGTTCTATTGTTATCACATATTTTATTTCTATGTGTTATAAAGCACACAATACATCACTTTTTTTACTTTAAAAGTCAATTATGTTGAGATTTTGCTAAAAGAAATACAGTATTTATGTTTTCTCCCATACTAGCCATTATTGCTTCTCTTTATTCCTTATTCCAGATGCCAGTTTTCATCCACTATCATTTCCTTTAGCCTGAAAAAATGTTATTGCTGTTCTGGTTTACTGGAAATGAATTATCTCAGCTTGCTTTTATCACACTATTTTTTTATTATGCCTTCATTTTGAAGTCTATTTTCACTCAGCATAGAATTCCAAGTTGACAGTTCTTTTCTTTTGACAATTTAAAAGATGCTGTCCCATTGCCATGTGGCTCCCCTTCTTCCATGTGCATCACATTTTATTTATCTGGTCGTTACTTCTAGACTTTTTGTATTTGTTTTCAAATTTTGGCTATGATGTACTTAGGTACGAACTTCTTTGTTCTTACTTTGTTTTGTGCTTCCTTGCTTTTTGGATCTGTGTGTTGAAGTTTTTTTTTCAGAGTATGAAAGTTTGGGGGATTTACTTCTTCAAATACTATTGTGCCTCCATCTTTATATCCTTTCATTCTTGAACTTAAATTACATGTGTATTTGCTAATTTACTATTTTCCCTTTGAACTCTGATCCCTGACCCCATATTCAGTATTTTTCCCCTAATTTTATGCTCTTTGTGTGTTTTTTTTTCTGAATCATTACTATTGATTTCCATTTGTAGTCACAAATTATTTATTCTGCTGTGTTTATCTGCTGTGGAAACAATCTAATATTTCATATATTGTATTTTCAGCTCAAAAAATGTTAATTTGATTTTCTATTATCTACAGGATATATCTCCTAAATATTTCATCTCTTCAGTCTTTCTTTTATCTACACTATAAATTATTTAGCACTTTAATAATAGTTTTCTTAAGGCCCCTGATGACTAATTATGCAATTCGAGCTTTCTGTGACTTTGTTTCCATTGATTAATTTTTCTTTTGAATAGAGCACATTTTCTTACTTCTTCCTGTGTCATCATATGGCAGCATGACATAAATATGTCTAAGAGAATGATGGATATTAAATTTTTGTATCTCTACTTTTATCCCTACTTCTCCCCCAGCCCCCCACTCTCTAAATATTAATATTAATAGAAAGTGTGCAAGCCCTTTCTTTCATCAGGGAACTGAGTCAGGTATCAGAGTCTACAAGACCTGGCTGGCAGTTTTAATTATGTATTCACTACTGGTTTAAAATGTCACAGTGGAGCTTGCCCTTGCCTCTGAGTATGACCTCTAACTCTCAGAGCAGTAGTTACAGAGAGGCTAATCCCCTGACCTCTTCTGATTTGAGCCAGGAGTAGTTTGGGCTCTAGCTCCCCTGGGTTCCTACTCACTTCTGTATGCACTCAGCAGGGCCCAGGACAGAGTGCTGTGAGACTGTGTGATTCCTGGGTCTCAGCCCACATTCACTGCCAGCTCTGCAGCTCCCTCTGATGTCTCTCAAGAACATTTCCAGGGGAGGGGATTGTCAAAATGACATAGTTTTGTGTCTGGGTCTTTTCCATATTTTATTCTGCCTTGCCACCTGCACTGTCACTAGCACCTCACTGGTCTTTCTCTGTCACTGTGAAGTCTCTTCATGCATATGGCCTCTCTCTGCACATATCCACTCACATGGGACACTTGTTCCCAGGGAGTGAAGTATGCACCCTCCTTTGTCTATTGAGAAATGTTTCATCTCTCTTTGGTTTTAACATATTTGGACTTTGAAGGACTGTTCTTCAATAGGTTTATAGAGAAGCATAGTGTGTATTTTATGAATTTTTTGTTGTTAGCAATAGCTACTGTGGTCTTTCAAACCTTACTGCATCTTGGTCAGAAGAAAACTCCACCATTGCCTCTTGCTTGCATTTCTCTAATGATACTCGAGCTAGAATCTTTCCCTTTCTTCTACAAAACACAATAATACAAGCAAGGCCATCTTTAGAAAAATAGCATAAAATCTGTTTATGTTTCCCTTATGAGTAAAATGTTTTATTTTGGTATGGGAATCACAAGACAATCCCTGCCTGGAATCCTTTAAGCAGATGCCACATTGTAATGAGTCTTTCTTTAGTCATCAGTTTATCTCTCAAAATAGCTGAAGTGTTAGGCATTAGAATTGAAGCTGGCTAATGAACTTGATTATTCTTCAAATGTTTGAAGATTGATGTGTTTAGAAAGTTGGAACTTCCATTACAAAATACCACAGAGGTTGTGGCTTAAATAACAAAGCCTGGTTTTCTCGCAGCTCTGGAGACAAGAAGTCCATGGCGGAGGTGCCAGCAAACTTGGATTCCAGTGCGGATGCTCTTTCTGCTTTGGAAGAGTTCATCTTCTGGCTACGTCCTCACAGGACCTCTCCTCTGTACTCAGGGGTGGGTGGTAGATGGACGGGCATTGTTTAACGGTCTCCCGCTCTTTACATAAAGGCATCAGACTTATTAGACTAGGGCCCTATCCTACAATTTCATTTAGGTTCAATTACTTCCTAAATTTCATTTAGGCTTAATTACTGCATCTCCATATCCATCCAAAATTGAGGCTGGGACTTTGATATATGAACTTTAGGGAGTCAATTTAATTCATAACAGTTGGCACCAATATTTTGTCCAAAATATATACATATGCTTTATTGTTATCTATGTATTTTTAAAAGACTTTTCATTACCAGTCAGGTACCTAAACCTTGGCCCTGTTCACTTTGCTAATATTCCATAACTAACCCTACAAAGAAAGGACCCAAACCATCTTGAGGCCACAGGGTGAGCACTCAGCATGTTCCATTACTCACTAATACTCACTGTGATGCACGTGTAATTAAATGAGGCAGGATGGCCCTCCTGGAGACTTTTCAGCTGACTTTGCCTTCTGTATCTCGTGTATCTGGATGCCTGTCTAGAAGAAACTCTCACCCTGAATCATTTCTTTTACTCAGTCCCTGCATTTGCTTTCTACCATATCTGTGGTAAATGGAAGGTATCTTAGGGCTCACTTGTACTGTGCCCATGAATAGTGGCATGTGATAGATGGTCAAACATCCATTCGGCTCTTGGTGGCTTATCTAAGCCAATTGTGGCAATTTTGTTTCTTTCCTATTGTCCACGTGACTCAACTCTGGCCTGTGGGATGTAAGTCTCTCTGGCATGCATCTGGAAATTAATTCATCATCCCTTAGAGAGAGCTAGAACAAATACATGTCTTGACTGATTGTGAGACTAGGAGCCATCTGACTGCCAACTTAATCATATAATGCTGAGGGGAGCAGAGCAGATTGATAGTGGGAAATTTTTCCTCAATAAAATTTTGAGTTAATTAATCTTTAGGCCCAGTTCACCTCAAGGTCTCCTATTATGGGTCACATAATAAATCTGAGTGTTTTTATTACTTGTAGCTGAATGTAGTTGAAGCAATATACCATGCTAGTGAGTCTTTTATGGCAACCAAATTGGAGGATTAAAAAAATAAGAATCTGCTTCTAGGTTCACTTTTAGAACTTCATCGGAGTATATCTTCAAGGACTTCTGCTCCTCTTAATATGCTCCTAAAGTGGGCCAGGCATAGTGTGCAGACCTGTAATCCCAGTGGCACAGGAGGCTGAGGCAGGAGGATCTTGAGTTCAAAGCCAGATTCAGCAATTTAGCAAGGCTCTAAGCAACTTAGAGAGACCCTGTCTCTAATAAAATACAAAAATGGGGTAGGAATGTGGCTCTGTGGTTAAGTGCCCCTGAGTTTAATTCCCACTGACAACAACAACAACAACAACAACAACAAATGCTCCTAAAGGGGCCCCACAGCCCAGCACAACTCTGATTTTACAATCCTAATTTTTATATATGCTCAGGGGACACAATTCCTCCAGCGGGTCTGGCTACCTTTGCCCACTCAAATTGCTCTTTCCCTCTGAAGGTCCTAATTCATCTAGTTTGCTCTTAGTCATCTCTATTCAATTGTCAAGAACAATGTTGCTTTCTTAGAGTGTATTTCTCTAAGTTCTCAGAGAAGTTCAGATTCCCCAACCATGTGTCTTCACAGATTCCTGGGGTTTTCTCCCCTAGCTTTTTCTTGGGGTGCAGTGATATATTTTCTGATTACTTGTTCTTTTATTTTTCTTGATAATTAACTTTGAGCATTGAAATCACTGCTTCATCTTCTCCATAATGTGTCTTCAGTACCTAACATGGTGGCATATAGAAGGAGCTAATTAAATAACTATTCACAGAATGAATGTAAACAAGAATGGACTTTTTCTTATGGAGCATAATTTAATTCTTCTTACAGTGACAGAAAAAAAGACAAGGATGGTCTTGTAGGCCAAAATGAAGAAGCTGACTTTTTTTCTGAATACAACAAGAGGCAGAGGAGAGTTTAGGGGAAAGAAATGACATTGTTTAATAGTGTTTTAAATGAATACTTCTTGTGACTGTGAAATCATAGACTGGAGATGGATGAGGGACTATATGAATCTATTTAGAGACTACTAACATAATCCAGACAAGAGATCATCTTGACAAATTACACCTTTTCTTTGAGTGTTATTGGTAGAAGTGTGGAAATGTGGTCTGATACAGGATATACTTTGAAAGCAAAACTCACAAGGACTTGTTGACAGATATAAGGCATGTGTGGAGAGAGGAATTAAGGATGATTTCAAGGTATTTTTCCCTAATAAACTGCAAAAATGGGATTGTAGATTCTGTATAAGCAATATCGTAAGAAAGGCATGCTTCTGAGAGTAGATCAGGAACCTAGTTCCAGACATAATGATTTTGAAATGATATTAGCAACTCAAGTACTGATGTCAATTGAGGTTTTTGAATATATTAATCTAGACCACAAGGTAAAGGACTTAATGGAACTAATCATTTGTATGTTGTTAGCAGATGGATGTTCATCAAGCCAGGATACAGGAAAAGATATGATAGTGAATATAGATTTAAAAAAAAAGTGTGGGGGGAGGAATAAGAACTGAAGCTGGGAAATTATAATGGTTAAGGGGAGTTTAATGAAAAGGAATGGAAAAAGACTGAGAAGGAGTAGTTTATAGTTTGAAAGGAGAAACATAAAAGTGCAATATCTAAATAAGGAGAAGTGATTCTGAGTGTATCATCACCTGGGCCAAATACTTCTGGTAGGTCCAGTAAAATAAGAGTGGATCATTAGTTGACTATTGATAATGATGAACAAATGACTTCAGTGGAATTGTGTGAATGAAGGCTCATTTTCAGGGATCTCAAGGAAGAATAAATTCAGATAATATATACCACCATTTTAAGGAGTTTCCTTGTTTTTTGTTTTACCCCCTCCAGAGGGCAATTTATCTCCTTCCTTCCTTCCTTCCTTCCTTCCTTCCTTCCTTCCTTCCTTCCTCCCTCCCTCCCTCGCTTCCTTCCTTCCTTCCTTTCTTGGTGGTCTAAGTAGCATGTCTTATGCTATGGAGATCATGAGTTAAAGAAGGAAAACCATCCTCTAAGGAGGGGAATAGTTGATAGAGTATTGCCCTTGAGAAAACAAGAAGCAATGTAATAGAAACAAGGGTTGCAATGCCTTAGAGAAGAGCATGGACAGTTCCAGGGTAGTTCTGGTGCTACCAGCAGGCTGTGTGGGCACAGATGGAGAGATGAGTGCCTGTGTATTTGGGAGCCTTGGAGTTTTATTTTGGTTACTTCTCATCTCTATGGTTACAGGATATGTAGTCATTCAGTGATAATGAGGATAGGTAATACATGCTGGATGTTGAAGGAAAGAGAAGGAGTATGGACCTGTAACTGGGAGAATGGGAAAAAGGCTGGTCCCAGCAAACGGACCACTCTTCGTGGCTGTCTGTAAGGGTCCCCTAAGGTCAGTGACTGTTTTAGTCAGCCTTTTTGTTACTGTGACTAAAGGATCTGACCAGAGCAACTTTAAAGGAGGAAGAGTTTATTTGATGGCTCATGGTTTCAGAGGTCTTAGTCCATAGCAAGACAGCTCCATTCCTTTAGGTACTAGGTGAGACTGAACATCTTGGAGGGAGAGGGTGGTGGAGGAAAGCAGCTCACATCACCAATTCTCACCTGGTCCAGACATACCCTACCACTTAGATTACCACTCAGTTAATCCTTATCAGGGGATTAAATCACTGACTGAGTCAAGACTCCCACAACCCAATCATTTCTTCTCTGAATCTTCTTGCATTGTCTCACACATGAGCTTTTGGGAGATACCTCACATCCAAACCATAACTGTGACCATAAATACATCAAAGAATGGGTGCTTCCCTCCTTGTACTTTTGGTTAGGAAAATGCAAGGATAGAATGGAGGGGGGAGTTAGACTTACCTAGTAGTGATAGGTAGTAAGACTGGGGAGATTAGTAAGGAAAATGTTTTAGTCAGCTTTTGCATTGCTGTGACCAAAACACCAAACAAGAACAACTTAGAGAAGGAAGAACAACTTAGAGGTGGAGCCTTGTTTGAGTCTCATGGTTTTAGAGGTTTCAGTCCATGACAGTGAACTCCATTGCTCTGGGCCCAAGGTGAGGCAGCACATTATGGGAGAAGAATCCAGTGGAGGAAAGCTCCTCAGCTTATACTGGGATCAGGAAGCAGAGGGCAGGGGAAGGGGCCTAGGGAAAACGCACACTTCAGGCCATTCCTTTGGTGACCCACCTCCTTCAGTCACACCCCACCTGCTTACAGTTCCATCTAGTCAGCCCATTCAAACTAGGATGGACTGACATTAGGGTTTGGATGTGAGGTGTCCCCCCAAAAGCTCACATGTAAGACAATGCAAGAAGGTTCAGAGGAGAAAGGATTGGGTTGTGAGAGTCTTAACCCAATCTGTGAATTAATGCCCTGATAGGAATTAACTGAAATAGTAGGGTGTGGCTGAGGAGGTGGGAATTGAGAGCATGGCTTTGGAGTATATATTTGTATCTGACAAGTGGAGACATCTCTGCTTCCTGATTACCATGTGAGCTCTTTCCCTCTGCCACACTCTTCTGCTATGATATCCTTCCTCACCTTAAGCCCCTAGGAATGGAACCAACTGTCCATGGACTGAGACCTCTGAAACCATGAGCCCCAAAATAAACTTTTCCTCCTCTATAATTGTGCTGGTTTGATCTTTTAGTTGCAGCAGTGAAAAAGCTGCCTAAAACAACTGATAAGCTTATAATCAATTATTTACCTCTTATATTCCTTCATTAATAACTGCTTTGGGGGAACATCTCATATCCAAACCATTACAGAAGGTTAACTGCTTGTGAACGAACAGTTATAATAGTGGTCTATAGAATGTAAACTTAGTAAAGATGAAGGTAAATATCTGCTAATGTTTGAAGCAAGAGATATGTATTCTGGGAAGGGCAGAGACAGATTTCTACTACAAAATTGACCTTTACTGGGCATTGAATCCAATTTTATAATATGATAATAAAAGATAATAAAGATTGACAGCAGAATGACATATATACATATGTTATGTATAATCTGAATATCTCCAAATTACATTTGAAATCAATTGCACAATGTCTTAAGACAATTGAGAACAGACAATAAAGTTGCTCATTCACTTAATCATTTAAAATCATATGAGTGTAAATACCATCACAATTGCCTACATATTTGGTGAAGCTGAATCTTAAGACTAAACACTTACTTTTGCAAAGAACTACACTCAATTTGGGGGATTCACAACAAATCAGAGTTGAAATGATTTGATATCTTTTTTGTTGGTTTTCTGGAACAGCAGAAAAAATGGTTACATGTTTATAGGGAAGTCCAGATTAAATGATTTTTTAAATATATATTTATTTTAGTTGTAAATGGACCTTTATTTTATTTATATGTGGTGCTGAGACTCGAACCCAGTGTCTCACACATGTTAGGCAAGTGCTCTACCACTGAGATAAAACCCTAGCCCCCAGATTAAATGATCTGATTTTAAATTTAAGATGAATAAGAGTTTAGTTCAATACAAAGGATGTCATTCTCCAAGAAAAAAGGAAAATGATTTATGGTATTAAATGTAATAATTTTATAAATAATTTTGCTTTAAGCCACTTAAATCTGAATTGAACTAAAGAACCTGGATAGCTTCACAATTATAATAGTTTTACTTAGTCACTATTCCCCCCAACTTCCCTCTAGGGTCTCCTCTTGGACTGAAGAGGAAAGAAAACTAATTTTTTTCAGACTAATTTTCACTAAGTTTCTGGATCTTATTAGGGCTTTGTGAATATAAAACAATTATACAATATTTGCAAAAGAAGCTGGGTGGAGAGGGATGTGGGTCATGGAGCATCCATCTTGCCCCTGTGAATAATTCAGGAGCTGGGAGCATCCTATTAGTGTCCTGATGTAGCAGCTTTGATCTCTCACAGTCCCTGATGTTGGGAGGTACAGGAACACCCATGTTGTTCTAGATTTGTAATATGACTTTGAGCATTGCTCCAAGATGACCAAACTCTTAGCTATTACATCCTGATTCCCAAGAATTCTGAAAGTCTTTCAATACCCAGTAATAAATCGTTTTCTGTTCAAACTAATCAGAATACAGCCCATTTTCTGTGACAGAACTTCCAATGCAAACATAGAAATATCCTTATAAAGTCAGAAATTTAATCTGACCCATGAATGCCCCACATATCACAGTCACTTTGAATCAGTGCTGAAATGCACATTCCTGAGATTCATTCCCTGACTAATGCAATAGGGACATGGGAGTCTATTTTTAAAAATGTCCCTATATGATTCTGATGTAGCCAACCCCTAGGGCAGCACCATTTGTTATCCTTTGATCTAGAGAAGTTATTCGAAGATCCTCAAAAAACGTGACATTAAAAATATGACTGCCATTATCCTGTGGTGTGATTTAAGTGAATTTGTAGGTGAAAAAGAAACACATTGATGGTTTCCAGCTGAAACTGTAAGTGTAGCTGATTCCCAACTCTCCGGCACAACAGTATACACCCACACATAACACAGATAATTTTTAATATATCTTTTTGAGATAAAATTTGTTATATTGGGTACAAAATGCAATGATATAAGATAATCAGCATCTATATTTATCTCTTGTTTTGAAGATAAATCTGGATATATGGTACTGGTGATATGCTGAGTTTACAGTTAATAGAGAAAAGGGGTTTTATGGTTTTGTTTTATGTCTATTCACTAATGGAGTTTCATCTTTTTACAAAATTAATATGTTAAAAAATTAGTCCCATGATACTTTCAGTTTATCTTTTTTAGATTGTCACAATCCTCCTCGCTTAATATTTTCTTTTATGTTCTATTTTCAAGGAGTAGATTATTAAACTTAAAATTTTAATTAATCACAATTAGAGCTATCAGTAGAAATTCCAGGAAAAGAACATACATATTAAGTATAAAATATTTGCCAAACACACCAAATTTTCATTATTGCCTTCTTGCTCATATAATTTCTGCAATCCCTTTGAAAACAGCATTAATCACATTTTTTTTTCTTAACTCCATGTTATAAAAAATTCCTAAACTATCTGCCATTTATATTTCATATGATGTGCCTTAAATATTTTAACAATACTAAATAATTTTTAATTGTTTTACTTTTTATTGTTGCATTATAATTATACATAGCATGGATTTCTGCAGACCCAGAGTACAAAGACTTAATTTGGTCAATTTATTCCACAGTTATGTCCTTTTCCCTTCTCTCCTCCATTCCTGTGGTCCTCTTTCTATATTTTACTATTCTCCCTTCAATTTTCATGATATCCCCTTCATCTCTTTTTTCACCCTTTGTTCTCTTTAGCTTCCATACATGATAGAAAATGTAAGACCCTGACTTTCTGAATTCAGGTTCTTTCACTTAGTATAATGTTCTCAAATTTTATCCGTTTTCCTGCAAATGACATAATTTCATTCTTCTTTATGGCTAAATAAAAATCCATTGTGCTTATATACCACATTTCCTTAATTAGTTCTTATTTGCATCAATCTCATGGGATTAATTTCTATTAGTGTTGCATCTCCATCTTCAAAGTAGTGTAACAGCATTTCCCTTTCCCGTCATTTTTTATTGGTGCATAATAGTTGTGCATGTTGATGGGATTTATTGTTACATATTCATACATGAATGCAATATAACAATATCATTTGGGCAACTACATTTCAAAGGTTAAAGAACTTTTCCAAGAACAAACACAGATGGATTCAAAAGTCCCTAATATCATGTGTTTTCCTGGTTGCTTTATTTTTATAATTGTTTTTGTAATATATATGACTTAATGTCAAGAGCATATAATGTTACATATAATGTATCATATATTGAAGCTTAATCATATTCATGTTGAAAATGATTCGACTTATCATTTCAGACTTCCCTAGAAGAACGTTAATACAGAGAAAGCCTGCCAACTGAACTGCGATTATATTTTAAATTATTTTATTCCAACAAAAACTTCAGAAAATAAAGTGAAGGATCAAAAATAGTGAACATTTGAATAAGTGTGATTGGTATTCTGAAACACGTTAGACATGTATAACCCGATTTTAAGTATACGGTTTTGGTCATATCTCTTATTTTTTACAAGACTAATTAATAATTCAACTTAAAATTCAGATTGTTAAATAGAAACTGGTACTTCATGGTGATTTTAATTTACATTGCAATTATTAATACAGTGATCTTTTTCTGTTTTCAACTATCAATGAATTTTTATGTTTGCTTATTAGTAACATTCTATGATACAGGGAGGCATGATATGATGGAAACTACCTGGGTCTTTAAGCTGATCCTGCTCACCATAGTTTCTGTGCTCTTAGTCCTGTTACTCCATGAAATCCACTTTTCAACTTTAAATACGTGAAAACTATAATTTGGGAACATTATTTTTAAGAATCAAGAGAATACTTATCCCCTAGGTATTTGGTACATTCTCTAAAATATTGGTTATCCTTGTTATCATTATTGAAACTTTTTTTTAATGTGTGATCTCTATTCACTGGAGTTCCGTAATTGTTATAATTTTGAAATTTTTAATATTGATTTTTTTTGCCATACTTGGTGGAGGAAAAGAGAAGCTCTGCTTTAAATTTGTTTTGAATGGGCTCTAAGAAAATTTGCATTTTTTTCAAATTGCTTGTGATTGGAGAGCTAATTGCAAGTAAATAAAGCACTATTTCTTTAAAAGCTTACAACAGTTAAAAAATTAGTGGATCATATGACAATTTTACTTGTGAGAAACTTCTGTGCTGTTTTCTATAATCGCTATAGTAATTGACTTCCCACCAATAGTGTGCAAGCATTCCCTTTTCTCCACCTCCTCACCAGCTATTATCTTACTATAGTAAAAAGGTCTGTCATTATAGTTTGGATGATTTCTCTGATGATTAGGAATGTTCAGCAGTTTTTCATATATCTTTCGTATGTCTTCTGTAGTAAATGCCTACTTTGATCTGTTGTCCATTTTAAATTTCCTTTCTCTTCTTTATCCTCCTCTTCCTACTTCTTCTTCTGTTGAATTTTTAGGGTTCCTTACATATTCTATATTTTATCTCCTTGTCAGACTCATAGTTGCAAACATTTTCTCCATATGATCCAGCAATCCCATTACTGAGTCTACACCCAGAGAAAATTAAATCAGTTTGTGGAAGAGACCTCAGTACTCCCATGTCTACCATGACACTATTCACAGTAGCTAAGAAGCAGAAATAACTTAGTGTTCATCAACTGAGGAACAGTTAAAGAAAGTGTAGGTGAGTATGCAAAACGAAATACTATTCAGTCATAAAAAAGAATGAAATTTTATGATTTCATTAACATGGGTGGAACAGGAGATCATCATGTTAAATGAAATGTGCCAGGGACAGAAAGACAAGCACTATAAGATGTAAAAGAGTTGATTCTACAAAAGGTTAATGTAGAATGGTGCTATCAGAGGCTTGGAAGAGGTTGATCAATGGATACTAAGTTTTCCTGGATAGAAATAAGATGTTATTGTGTTCTCTTGCATGCAAGTATAGATAACAATAATATACTATATAATTAAAAAATCTAGAAGAGAGGAGTTTGAATATTTTCATCATTAGAAATTATATGTTTCTGAGCAAATATTTTTACTCTGATTTAACATTACACAGTGAAGGAAGTGATAAATCACCATGATTTAATAATATACTATGTATACATGTATCAAAACACTACACAGAACTCTACAAACATGTACACACTTTATGTATTTATGTATCACTTGAAATAAATTTATTAAAAATTAGTGTAACACTTTTATAATGAAATAATAAAATGTAGATTACATTTCAAATTGAAAAGTTGATTAAAAATAACATTTGCATACAATAAAATAGTATAAAATTATAAGACAATTTTTTTTAAATTATGTCTTTTGTACAAGTTTTGAATAATCTGAGATTTTAGGAAATTAAAATATTGTCAGTAACTTCAAAGGTAAATTTATAAAGTAAATCTGGGTATAATTAAAAAAACACTTAAGTTTTGGTAATCTGATTATTTTTGACTAATAGTTTCGTCTGTCATGAGAGAAAAAGACCCAACAATTTCAAAATTACAATTATTTTCATTATCATAACAAAATTTCAATGGACAGATTTTCTTTCATTTTATCCAGCCAAATGTATGAAAACTGTATGCATATAAACATGCTGATTCTATCCTTAGCAAACTTACAATATTCATGATCCTAAAATCACTCTTCTTCGTGTTTAGTCCAATAATGCTTTTCGTTCTCTCAAAGAAAGCGCCATATCCCCAGATGTAAACATTGCTTTAAGAGCCAAGACCATATGCTGACAGATGGCATCCCATCTGTGGTTCAGTTATTAAAAATAAATTTCTTGGCCATGTTCAATAAATGTAAGATATTCTTATCCATTTTTTTCCCCAGAAATGTTTAGTTTTCAACCATGGGTTTAGCAAACCAAATGACAAAGCTCAATTCTATATGATGTCTTGAGTAACCAAATAAGCTTCTTGTCGGCTTAGAACTATATATTTAGCCTAAGATGTTCAGAAGAGAAAAGATAGAAAAAGAAAAAAGAAATTATAAGTCAACTTCTCTAATAGATATGCTGTGGATTTGGCTCAGCTATAACTATTAGATAGGAAGTGACAAAAAAAATGGATTAGTGTTAAGAGCGAAGCAAGGGTGGATGGGAACATAAAATCCAAAACACATACCATGTTTTACATGTTGCTCACACTTCCAAATGCTTGTCAGTAGTTTTTCCTTTTCTTTATGTTACAAGTTCAAATCAGTATTTTTTTTTCATGGCTCCATTATCAAACAAGACTTTGAAGAGAACACGAGAAATATCAGAAATAAATGTCTACTCATGATACAGGGACAGCATTTTGTGGAAAGGAAAGAGCATCAGTGCAAGTCACTGCCAGTACTTAATTAGGCAGGTCTCTGCATAGAAATATTGTATCAGGTAATCTCAGGAGTGAAGTTTTCAGGGAAAGCAAGGGAGGAAAGAAGAGACTCATGATTGAGGGTTGTAATAAACAAACACACAGAACAATGACTACAACAAACCTGGAGATCTTGTTTGTGAGAATCTTGAGGACCTTTATGTTTCTGCTTGTCCCTGGTATTTTGGTCCTGATGATTAAAAATGGAAATACTTCTGCCTTTCTCTTCCTGTCTCTCTTTCTGTTGGGGATGCAAATCAAGTCAAGATGGCTCCTGGCAGGTTGCCAGGAGGAGTGGTTTGTGAAGCCACACCAGGCAGCCATTAAGATGATGAGGATTCCTTATTTGCTGACTGCTGTATCTAGATGATGTTAATTGAGTCAAGCTGTGTGTGTTTAATCAGTTGGGTATATATACCTCTGCTGTCCTGCAATAAAGCGGCTCCTGCTACCTCTGGTGCCCGCTACTTTGAGTTCTCACTCAGTTCCTGCTGAGTTCACTCTCAATAAACTAGTTCCTGCTTCAATCTTCAAGTTGCTTGTCACCTCTCGGTTATTTAGCCCAGCCGGACTACAGCACTTTCTTTCTCTCCTTCTGCTGTCCTTCTTCACTATCTTCTTTCCCTTCCACATAGTTATAGATGGTAGGTCATGGGGCTAGCTGGTGAGAGATGGAAACAAAGCATAAGGACATGATCAATGTTTGAGGAGATTGATATGTTCAATCTGGTTTAAGTGTCACACCATGTAATATTGTAATATCTCATTAATATGCTTTTATAAGTCAGCTAAAATTCGATTTAATAAAATGAGACAGAGCACTATTTTTATAGTCTATTGCTGAGCATAAGCAAGCAAACAGGCAAGTAAAATAGCATCAGGGTACCATAATTGGGATGCCATCTTGAAGAAGGGGAGGAAGCAGGGAAGAGTTAGTTACTGGAGAGCATCCAAATTACAGCTTATTCTCTTCCTATTTTCTTTCCTTAAAAAAAAAAAAAACCTACTCTTTGGCTTCAGGAGTAAGAGACAAACTACGAACTTAAATTTCATTTTTTTTTTTAATTTATACTTGTTGGTTGAGGTTTGCAAGGACTTCCTTCCTTTCAATCTTATTGTTTAGTGTTTTCTTTAAAACAGGATTTTAAGCTGAATGCAAGTAAGCAGCTCCTTCCTTCTCTCTTGTTCTCTGTATCCTATAGACACAGAGTTACTGAAGTGGAGAAGCATTATTTTGGAAGAAAATAAAACATGGTGATGAATGTATTAGAATAACTGATATCAATCATCTTGAGCAGAAGCCACTAGACATATAAAAAGATTCACCACTTCTTCAATATTGAGTTGCATATCTAGTCTTGCATTGTTAAAACCTTTCTATGTTAGAAGCATAATCTCATCAAGGCAATCCTGTGTGGTAGGCTGGACTGTAACTACTTTCATCCCGAAAGGAGCCCAAGAATGCTGAGGCTATATATTTACTCCTAATCTGGCCAGAGACAAAGATCTTTGATTTATCTCAGCACCTATTCCCCATACCTCTGTTCCTCAGGAGGTAAAAGTTAGATGTTCACTTGCATATGCCATGGGGTTGCCCTACATGAAGGGAACACCAAAATTATAAAGCTTAGAGCACCTTGACACAACTTTGTCTCCAGAGGTCTTTGCTAGAATATCAAACAAACAAAAACTCTCTGCAGAGGTGGGTGGAAAAGGCCTGTACTTTGGGATGTATACAAATGGCTTCCAGAAGCAAAGGTCTATAAATCTCTCTGGAGTAATATACTAGATTAGAACCTCTAATCCCCAAGGCATGTCTGTCATTTGATCATGGTTCAAAACAGATTGTGGATCCCTTTTTTTTTTTTTTTTGGAGAGAGAGAGAGAGAGAGAGACAGAGAGAGAGAGAGAGAGAGAGAGAGAGAGAGAGAGAGAATATTTTTTTAATATTTATTTTTTAGTTTTCGGTGGACACAACATCTTTGTTTGTATGTGGTGCTGAGGATTGAACCCGGGCCGCATGCATGTTGTGGATCCCTTTTATATCAGAAAACTTATTTCATGCAGAAAAATGAAAATATTCAGTAGAAATTATTTCCCAACAGGAATTAGAAAGTGATTTAATCAACAAGAATATAATGGTAAAAATGATTAGTTTGAAACTAAAACCTACTCTCCCAACTTCAGATCTGATGATGTTTACACTATATCACACATGTACATGTACATATGCATTAATCTGTGACTACTGAAACTGGGAGTTTTGGAATAGTATATCTATCATTCTCTCAGTTTGGATCTGATAGAATGCTGGATGATGGATCAATGAAGGGAAGAAACAGCATGAGTAATTGCAACCAACATAGTATTCTTTAAATGTTAAACAGATGCTTATATTAAAGTACAAGTCCACAGAATAAAACAAGTGGCAATGCTCCCCAACATCATGAACAGGATTAAGTTTATACCCTAAACACATAGGGTCATCATAAAATAGAAAGTGATATAGCAATCTCACTCTTGAACATAGTAAGAAAATTTCTCAATAAAGTAAGTGAATGTGGTAGGCAGAATATTCAGATGGCTCCCAGGATTCCCATCTTGTTTTATTTCCTTCCCTGGAGTGCAAGCACATCCCGTGAATGCAATAGCTTATCACTCCTGTGCTAACAGAGCATCATGTGCAATGAAGCAGAGTTTTGCAGATGTAACCAAAACCCCAAAACAATTGACCTTGAGTTAATGAGAAGACACGTTATGCTGGGTGGACCTGATTCATCAGATGTACTTTTAGATAGAGTGTCCTGCTGGTCTGTAGTACGTAGCCTTTAAGAAAAGTGTTCCCCAGCCAATAGCTAGGAAGGAAATATGATGTCAATCTTACAACCACCTATAAATGAATTCTGCCAACAACCAGGGAGCTGAGCAGAAGAACCCAAGCTTTAGCTGAGCTCACAATCTGAGGAACAACTTGAGCAAAGAACCCAGCCAACCCATATCTGAACTGCTGCTGATTTGTGGAAACTATAAGACAATAGATTTGTGTTCTTTTTGGTCACTATGCTTGTGATAATTTGTTATGCAGTAACAGAAAAGTAATATACAATCCAAGTTCAGAAGTACAGAAAATAAATACAATTGTGTAGGGTAATTGTTAATCAGTATTAGAAAACAGATTAGTGGAATTTGTCATACTATATTAAAAGTGAAAATCATACAACGATCTCTACAAATGTGGACAAAATTATTAAAAATATGTGTATTCATAATGAAAGTTGTAACACCAGGCACAGGAGGGAGGATGCACCTGTCACTCCCTATTTTTGCTCAAATTCTAGTAGAAAAAATACTGAAGACATTAATAAAATACAGGGGAATCAAAGTTGTGACATATAATGTAAGAATGGATGAATTATTGTTATTTATAAATAATCTTATTGTTGATGTCAGAAAGTCATAAGTGTAGAACCACATATTTATAATTAAAAAAATAATTCAGCAGGCATAGTGGAGACAAACACAAAGATTGGTGTGATTCCACACACAAGCAGTAAGCAATGGTGACATGCAAGACAGACACCATTTAAATAGCAACAAACCATGAGTCTGCTGGAGATAAAACTGTTATCAATTTCATGAAAACATGAAAAAAAAGAAGTAAGTAAATAAGCAATTTACTTAGGAATATCTCAATATTCTGAACATGATAATTTTCCACTACTCTATATTGATTTTGGTTTCCATAAAAATTTTAGAAAAGTTTCTCATCAAATGTGAAAAGCAAATCATAAAATTCAAATTTAAGAGCAAGGACTGAAAAATAGATAACAAATCCTTAAGAAGGAGGGAGGGAATGGTTTGTTGGTTCCATGTGGTTAAAACTAAATAATTAAAGTAAACTGTTACTTACATAAGTATATGAAAAAGCAAATACACAAAATAGAAGTTTAAAGACCCCTATATATGAGTGTTTAGTACATGAATTACAAATAGCATTAGAAATCATGTCAGAAGGGATGACATGATATTGCTTTTCTAATTGACTACTCATATCAATCCAGATACACAAATGTTTCACATGTATTAAAGGTGATGTGAAAAGCAAACCTGTAAAAGTTTGAAATATTACAGAGGCTATATTTACAATATTAGGGTGGGAATTATTTTTAAATAAAAAAGTATCATTCATAAAGTACATGGATTGATAATTTTGATGACACTAAGATGATTATAATAGCCACAATAATAAATGGCTCTGTAAGTAGCATATAAAAGTTTAAAGGAAAGCCACAGACTACAAAGGAGACTTGTAACATACCTATGCAAGATTAGCAATTATATGCATAAAAAATTCTACCAATAAATAAGAAAAGGAGCCTCCCTCTATCCAAAACGTGCAATAAATAATGTATAAAAAGTAAAATAAAAATGGACATTAATTCATTCTGTAGCATGGACAGATGCTCTACCTCAGAAATAACATGAAAAATCTATTTTGTACTCAGTTGAAGTTAAAAATTAATAGGTCTGAAAACTTCCAATATCTTCAAGGATGTGGGCACACAAAAGCTTTTATAATTTGTGGCCAAAATGTCAGCACAGTCTCTCTCTTTTTTTTTTTTTTGGCTTAGGAATGTTAATGGTATCCTTAAAATACTAAGGCAGACTGATGTTCCTTCTAGATATCTAAGGTAGAAAAATTCTCACTGCAAATATGTACCAGACATCAGGTATAGGGACATTAACAATAATACTGCTTGTGAAAATCACCTAACACTCTGGTTCCAATGAGTTAATAGACATATATCAAAAACAAAAGTGATGAAAGCAGCCACTAGAAAGTGCTTGTGTAAAAACAATGCACCATCAGATGATGGATGGATAAATATGTGGTAAAATTACACAATTATCCCTTCAAAATAAATGTTACCACTGGGGAGAAAGGGGAGGGATAACAAGGCAAAGTAGAACCTTAGCTGCACCCATAACAATGTGATCTTTGAGAGAGAAATGTGGAGGTGACACCTGTTTTGTGAATAAAGTTTTATTAGAACCCTGGGTTGTTCACTTGCTTACAAAAAAAAGAAATGTGGAGGTGAGGAGGGAAGTAATGTGGAGGGATAAGGAAGGGAGGGGAGGGCAGAGGGGAAATGCAGCACAAGCTTAATGGCTATTAGGGCAGATCATCTCTATTATGATTGTTTCAAATTTTGTAAATGTAGAAAATTTTATGATCACACAAAAATAATGTAAGCAATTTAAAGGAAACAAGAAGTCAGGAAATCCAGGTTAAAAGTGCTATTTTCCTCCTGGAATTGTTAAAGAGCAAGTAGTGAAAACACATGGACTGCTTTAGTGGCTTTCTAACATTGAAGGAAGGCCGTGACCCATCCAAACTAAGCTTCTTACTTGTTGACCCAATACATGTAGAAATTTTGCAAAAGCTAGTTAACCCTTATTACATTAGTTACCTTGGTCTTCCTCGTGCTCCTGTTTGGTTTTGATTTATTTGCTAGTCTGTGCTGCATTATGCTATGCTGCCTGTGCGATGAATGCTATGCCACTTTCCCCTTTTATAACGCTGACCATTGATGTTGACTTTGAAACTCACCAATGGATCATGACTCTGAGTTTCAAACAAGATGTTTGTGCATGGATTTTGCAGGGAAATGGATGGCATTAGAGCATATAATGCTAAGTGAAGCTAGCCAATCCTTAAAAAACAAATGCCAAATGTCTTCTTTGATATAAAGAGAGCAAGTAAGATCAAAACAGGGAAGAAGAGCACGAGGAAAAGATTAACATTAAACAGAGACGAGTGGGGTGGGAGAAAGGGAGAGAGAAGGGAAAATGTATGGAAATGGAAGCAGACCCTCATTGTTACACAAAATTACATATAAGAGTTTGTGAGGGGAAAGGGGAAAAAAAAACAAGGGAGAGAATTAAACAACAGCAGATGGGATAGAGAGGGAAAATGAGAGGGAAGGGGAGGGGGGATAGTAGGGGATAGGAAAGGTAGCAGAATACAACAGTCATTAATATGGTATTATGTAAAAATGTGGATGTGTAACGATGTGATTCTGCAACTTGTATTTGGGGTAAAAAAGGGGAGTTCATAACCCACTTGAATCAAATGTATGGAAGATGATATATCATGAGCTTTGTAATGTTTTGAACAACCAATAAAAAAAGAAAAGAAAAAAAAAAGAAAAAAGCCATTTGCAGTGGATCTGCAACTTAACTCTGACTTTGACATTGACTGTAAAATCTTGCATAACTCTCTTTTAACTCTGTCATCTCTGTTTCATGTTGCAGAGATGGAAATGACCTTGGCATGAGGTCCATTTACCAAGGATGTACCACATGCCAAATTCTTATGAAATATTGAGATCAAGGTGGTTAGTTGATGTTTATTGAAGACCTCTCCACTGAAGACTCTATGCTATTTTTGTCATTTTATGAAACAGGAAAATAATCAACTACAGAGAGCAAAATAAGTGATCGCTTTCAATTAGACCAAAGGATTTTTCAAGACCTGGACGTCTCAATTGTAGACCTCTGAAGAATATAAAGCATGTAAACGTTGGAAATAAAGTGTTTTACAAGAAAACTTCTCATGCTATGCATTAAATATGAATTGTACTCTGATTCTCTGTTGAACAAAATGTGGCCATGCTTTCAAAAATCAAATGAAAATTCTCACTCCCAGCTCTCACTTGTTAGAAGAGGATGCTTCTTCACCTGTCCTACCGCTCCCTCAAGTCATTCACAGTGTGGTGCTTGTGATGTTCAGAGAACAGAGGGCTGTAGTCTTCATGTGCTTGTGCTTGCTGCTGAGGTCCCCTCTGGTTCATTCCATCCTCTCTTCCCTTTGACCAAAGTGATGCAGGACTTTCCTGTTTCTCCCAGTCCAATGCCTATTGGACAACACAGACCTCCATGTCAAGGCTGGAGCCTTGGGCTGGGATTGTGGCACTCGGTAGAGCACTCGCCTGGCACATGAGGGGCCCTGGGTTCGATCCTAAGCACCACATAAAAAATAAATAAATAAAGGTATTGTGTCCAACTACAACTAAAACTTTTATAGATCTTTAGGAGGTGTGTCTTGACTATGTCACTCACCCACAGCAAACTCCATATGTTCTGCACCTCTGTCTGCACAGGAAACTGCTTGCAGCTCCTGCTAACCTAGCATTGCTATTCTCCACAGACTCCAGGGCCTCACCCAAACCACTCTACCCTAGAACATTTTAGTTCTTTATGGAAAATTAAATATTTTAAAAATAAGTTGAGGAGAAATGTTTTTTGCACTCTATCATTCATAAGGTATATGTGAAGAGGAAATATATGAAAGTAATTCTGACTATTTCATAGCTGCAAAGCAAAACAAGTTAATAGCTCAATTAATTATCTGAAATATACATGTGAAAAAGTTTAACATGTGAGCATAAACATCTATGGAATACAATGTTTATAAACTAACATTTGATTACGTTTTTTTCCTTCTAAAATGTTTTATTTTATCATTTCAAATTAAATGCTCTGATCTAACAAGGTAAAAGTACCTAGAATCAACATATGATTTTAATATATTTAGTGAGTACTAGATTGCTGCATTGAAATATCTTACTAGAAGTTATTTCTGTCAGTTTTTTGTTTACATAGAATATTAAATGGGTAAATGAACATTTTTATATTTTCCTTGTGATTATAGCTACTGTTCTCTGTATTGATACTAATGTCCTTTGGCACTTTAACTAATAAAGTTACCCTACCTATGTTTTTGTTATCATTTGATTGATATATTTTCCCAGTCTTAGACTCTTATATGTTGTAATTTTCCACATTCTTGTGTTTTAAATTTGTGACTTGTGAATAATAATTTTCAAAATCCAATTTTATAGTATGCAACTAGTAAAATGTGTGTATTTACTCTTATTCTTATCACTGATATATTTGGATCATGTAATATTTAATTTGAATGGTCAACTTGATTGAAGTAAAAGATGCCAAGGATTGAAGATTATGGGTGTGTTAATAAGGGTGTGTCTAGGAATAATGGGCATATGGGGTAGCCAGTTGAAATGGAGACACTCCCTAAAATGTGGGCAGCACTGTCCAATAGGATGATGGCTTGGACGGAAAGTTGCAGGAATAAGGAAGTAGCAGCAGGTGAAAGCTTGTGCTTCTTGAATGGGTTCTTGATTGCTACTTCAGTCACCTGAGGATATCCAAGTCTTGCTTCTTCACTCTTCCAAAGCAGATTCGGCCAGTGATTCTCCAGAAGCCTTTGGTCTCAGACTAGGGTAGCACTGTTAATCCCTCTTGTTCTGGAGCTTCAGACTCTTGAACTGTGCAGCTACTGGTTCTTCCAGCTCTCTAACCTGCGTATGGCCATATGGACTATCTAGCTTCTCGTCTTCTAAGCCAACCTAATAAGTCCCCTTTTTATGATTCTACTTCCTGTTGATTCTGTTCCTCTATAGAACACTGACGACTAATATAGATTTTTATATTTTGTGATAGATTACTCTGTTTCCCTGTCTTCACTTTTTATCTTTATAACTGCTTGAAGTATTTTTTTGATTTAATGTTTACCTTCTAATACTTTGTACATTTTAATTTGTTTTCTGTTTTTATAGTTATCTTAATTAAAATATATGAACAAAATAGGTTAATCAATATCTCTAGCATGTTAATAAATAACATACAAATAATGCAGTGATTTTTATCAAATTACTACTAATTTTGTCAAATTCTAGTTTCATTTTCTTAAAATTCTTCCATGTTGTTATTTTATTATGATCTCAAGTGGTAAATATTGATTTAGATTTATTCACATATATAAACATTTAACTTTGTACTTTTTCTTACGAATTGTTTTTGGCTGTTTGAGTTTAGTTTCTCTCATGGTTTGAAGTATGACCTTGTCAAAGCATTGTTCAAATAGAGGATAGAAAGTATTCCTAGAAAATAGTGAACATGTGACAGAGTTTCATTTGAGGGCAGAATAATACAGCTGGCTCAAAAGACAATTTTAGAATCTGGGATACACAGACAAGGAGAGAAAAAAGAATGTGATGAAAGAATACTATGTTAAAAGCAAATGAATACTGTGTTAAAAGCAATATGAACCAGGGCAATAAATACAGTAACCTGCCTGATGTCTTTACTGAATATTACCTACCTTAACAGCTGTGGAGAATTTTTCAGAGCTTAATTTTGTGAACAGCGCTATATTCTAGAGAATCAGCTAACCTTTAATTGAGCTTGTTGGAAAATATTCTCACTTGTCTGACAATAACAAGTGAGTTATTTTTACTTTATTTCCAATTTTTGTATAATTTCCATTAACATTCTATAATTACTTATACTGAAGTTCTTTAATGGTAATCTCTCAGTAATTTTTTTTTTAATTTTGTAAGAGGGAAAGATCTCCTGAACATAAGTTTTTACCCTCATTGCGAATATGTTAGAGTCTGTAAACAAGTCAAGATGGTGCCTGGTATTTTGCAGAGGGAGTGGTTTGTGAAGTAACTGCCAGGGAGCCATTAAGTGTGGAGATTCCTTATTGGTTGACTGCTATATCTAGTTTATGTTAATTAAGATAAGCTGTGTGGAATGTATATATATACCCCTCCTGTCCTAAAATAAACGGCTTCCACTCCTGCTGTATCAATCTACACAAGTTCCTCGTCACCCCCCCCCCCCCCCCCCCGTTATTTTGCTGCAGCCAGACTGTGGCACAAATATGTTACTGGGATATAAAATTTTGGGTTAAAAGTTATTTTCATGAAGGTTACCTACTTGTTTGCTCTTGATGAGCTTCTGCTTCTCTGCTTCTTGTTATTTTGTGGGTTTTTTTGTACCAGAGATTGAACCTGGGGGCACTTAACTTAACCACTGAGCCACACCCACAACTCTTTTGCTCTTTTTCTGTTTTATTTAGAGACAGGAGATTACTGAGTTGCTTAGGACATCGCTAAATTGGCCAGATTGGTCTCGAATTCAAGATTCTTCTGCCTCATCTTCCTGAGCCACTGTTCCCTGCTATTTTGTGGTAACTTTTATTAGTGCATTGTAGTTATAAATAATTGTGGGGCTCATTTCAACATGCTCATAAGTACATAAAACAGTTTGCTGTTTTTCAATCCTCACTTCTTTCTCTGTCCTTGGCTTCATTCCTCCCTTTGATCCCCTTTCTATACTCATTGGTCTTCTTTCTATATTTTTATTTTTTAAATTGGTGCATTACAGCTACATATAAAATTGGATTGTGGCATGTTCATACACATTACCATAGAACAAATTTCAGTATATTTTGGGGTAATTTGTTGTTGTTTTTTTCTAGCTGTTTTTAAGATCTTCTTGTCTTTGGTGTTCTATAGTTTCAATATAATGTTTGTAGGTATTAACTTTAATTTGTTTATCTCATTTGGAATTTGTTTGTCTTCCTTTATTTAATCATTTTAGTATTTTTTTCTTTAAAGCTCTTTAAATAATGCTAAACCATCACTTTTTCCCATGTAGCAATCCATCCCAACTCTAGCCTTTTCTTTTTAAGCTCCTCTGGCATTCTGAATACCTATATTTAAATACATTTATTCTTTCTATCTCTTTGTCTTTCTTTCTATATATTAGTATTGCTTCTCTATGGAGCATTATAGTAGTTATTTAGATTGGTGTTGAAGCTTAACAAGTCTTTTTTCACTTGCATGATGTCTAATACTTAATGCATTTAAACATTTTTTTTTAGGGTTCTTTATGTCTCCAAATTCTCTTAGCTTTTTCTAAAAGTGCATATGGACTTTTAATTTTTACCTTGCTCTTTTATCATGATTTTTATTGAATTTAACAGTTTTGCTTTACATATTTTGGGGCCGATTCCAATCACTGGAATTTTAGGAGTTCTAACTCAGTTATAGTTTTTTTTTTTCTGCTGTCTCTTCACGGTGATTTATTTCTTCATTAATGCTTTATCTTCTCCAGGTGTCCAGGGCTGCTGTGAACTGAGAAACACTTTGATTACTTACTTATCTTGGAGACTTTGGAAGATTCTAATTGTTGGTGACAATTCAATATCCTGTGCTCAAGAATTACTTGGAGAGTCTTTCCCCTAACCCCATCTAGTGCCCAGGCTGAGACAAATGCATCTGTTTTTGTTCCAGTCTCAGGTGATGCCATTTTTTTTCTAGTCCCCCATTTCACTAAGGGGCTGTGTGTGGGGTGATCTCAAGATCAACTCTTCACCTTGTTTAATCCTAAAACCTTCCATGTTTCTGCAGGGCTCTAAAATCCAGGAACAAGAATAAAAAGTACCTAAAGGAAAGCCATAGCAGCTCTTGGCTGCAGCACAGTCTTCAAATTTGAGCCTTATACATGTTCATTATTAAGATTTTAGCTGTGGATTTTAAATGAAAAATGTTACAAATACATATGTCTGCTATTTCTAAGAATTATTTTAGATGGAGGATTTTTAAGAATATATTTCCAGAAATGAAAGTCCCAGGGCCCCAATCTTAGGACTTATTTATTTATTTGGGCTTCAACATATGCTATATTCAAAAAAGGAATTAAACCAACAGGAAGTCATGGGATCCTTTAAAAACAAACAAATGAAAACCCCATAGGGAATAGAGACAGTGGGGGAAATGCCAGGATGATAGGTGCACAGCAGTTGGAGGGCAATTAGCCCAAACTGGAGGAGTAGAACTGTGATTCTGGAAGCAGTGATGGAAAGTAAATGAATGAAAGAAAGAACACACAAACAGGGGGTGAGAATGTCCAGTTACTGGCCATGTTCAATCATGGTAGAAATGTTCAGAAGAGGGCTGGGGATGTGGCTCAAGCGGTAGCGCGCTCGGCTGGCATGCGTGCGGCCCGGGTTCGATCCTCAGCACCACATGCCAACAAAGATGTTGTGTCCACCGAGAACTAAAAAATAAATATTAAAAAAATTCCCTCTCTCTCTCTCTCTCCCCCCCCCCACTCTCTCTTTAAAAAAAAAAAGAAATGTTCAGAAGAATTTCACTGTTATGTACAAAGGAATTAAATATCTTGAATGAAAAAAAAAAGTCATCTGTTGGGGCTGGAACTGTGGCTCAGTGGTGAGCACTTGCCTTGTATGTGTGAGGCACTGGGTTCAATTCTCAGCACTGCATATAAATAAATAAAATAAAAGTCCATTGACAACTAAACAATATTTTTTTAAATTCATCTGTTAACAAAATTGAGACTATATAAGAATAGGTAATTACAGTATATTATTAGGCTGGGATAGGAACAGTATTGATCTTGTCAATAGTGTAGTGTAAATATATATTCCATCATAAGTTATAATACATTTATGTTGGAGGGACAGAGGGAATGTGTGTGTGTGTGTGTGTGTGTGTGTGTGTGTGTGTGTGTGTGTGTAGGGGAGAGAGAGAGGCGGGGAGAAAGAAGGAATGAATGTATATGTGTGGATAGAAGGAAAAGGAATAATTGGTGAGTAACAAAGTCATAACTTCCCTAATAAGAACTGTGTAGAGCTTTTCTAAAATGGATATAATAAGAATATTCTTAAATGCATATAATTTAGGAATTAGGTAGTTGGGATGAGGAACTTACAGGTATAGATGAATGAATCAGGAAGCTTAGATGGATAACACCTAATGGAATGAGACTCTTAGTTGTTTCTCAGAAATCATTTTTAATCCATAATCTCTCCTAAGGAGAGTTTTAATAATGACATGAACAATTGAGAAAATAATATATTTATTTGAAAAGTAAGTAGTAATTGTCAAGAGGGGAAGGATGAGCAAGACCTTAAGAGATTGAAGATGATCTTAAACTGCTTAAAGTGGTAGGGACATGACCTGAGGGATTAGTGCCATGGGCTGCACTCACAGGGAGCCTTATCCTGCAGGTGGAGAGGAGGAGGCATCATGATAAACCAAAGGCCAACTCAAGGTGCAGGCAGAGAGCACTGGCCAAGTAGCCCCTTTCTGCTACTTTCTATCTTGAAAACACGTACCTGTGACTGTGCATTTCTAAGCTTTGGTTTCTTTGTCAAGTGAAGGACATAATATGAATAATAAATGAATCAGGAAGACTGATCACTATGAATTTGTGTGAGATTTTTTTTTAACTTTTTAAAAAAATTTCTTACATACATGACAATAGTGGAATGCATTACTATTATATACAGAAAATGATTTTCAATTTACAAAGACTTCTACAAAATGTTAGCTTCTCTGAGATAATACATAAGTTTCAAGCTATTTAATTTCAACAACTTTTTTACTTCACCAAAGAGATTAGAACATGGTAAAACTTAATTTTTAATGGAGAACAACAGTTGGAGTTTTTAATAGGAAGTTATGTCAATAAGGGGAAATAACAACAATTGAAATGTTGACATGAATAAGTTTTGCTTTTATCTACATTTCAGAAAAGGCTCTTTTGTTTCTGAAAGGAAATAATAGTAAGAAAGAAATGTGGTAGAAAAAATAGATTTGATTTGGTCATTGAAGAGTATACTTTAGAATCCTAAGAGCAAAGGTACTTAATTCTGTTTGGTGTGCTTGTATAGAAAAGAAATGGAGTAACTGGCTGACCTTTTGGTCTGAAAATGTTAGAGTGTTTGCTAACCAATTTATTAATTTTTCTCACATATGCTCCTAGTATGACTGCACAAAGATTATTTTCATAGTTCTAACAAAGACACATTAGATGTTTCTCTCTTTCTTGGCTTGGAAACTAGAATTGGGCTTCTAGGCACTATTTGCAGGAAAGCCCTGGAGTAAGGTCTCACCAACTTTAATTCTTTTTCCATAGCTCTTTTATCCTGGAAAATATGCCCTACTCCATGCCGGCACTCTTTGTGGCATCTATATTGTCTTCCAGGTTGAAGGGTTTTGCTTTTGAGGATCAGAGACCATGGCTAGAACCTGAAAGCTAAAAGACTTTAGAAGTTTCCTATGTAATGAATATTTGTTGCTACCTAGGTCTAGCACAGCAGCAAATTCTTAGGAATAGGCTTCACATCAACCTTAGTTTTGTGTCTGCCAATAGAATAGTGGTTTAGAATGGATTTTTCTTATTCTTGTTCAGCTTCTACATATATATATATATATATATATATATATATATATATATATATATATATATATATATATTTAATCAAGAACTTTCTATTGAGACTTAAAAATCTGAACTTTTAGAGAAAATTCTCCTGGGCTTGGGCAATGATGAAAGTGTAGTAATATGGTATAACTGCTCCCACTGAGAACAATGGGTTGTAATCTCATCTTTTGTGACTCCTGGGCAATTTGCCTGCTGAATCACCCATCTTGGGATTCTAGCCCAGGTGGTAGCTCTAATTATCTCCATTTCTTACTTCCTGGCAAGAAAAGTCCTTCTAATTATTTAATAATTCTGATTCAATCTGAAACAAATTTCAGCCTGTTATATTTTGCCATTGGTGAAAGCTATGTGTTAATTTGATTTTAATTGTCACTATTCAGGGGGCTGTTGAAACCAATGAATATCACTATGAATGGAGACTCAAGGAAAATGGGTTAGAATCAAACAATTAAATCTTCAAGAAATATATTAGTTTTTTAATTTCATTACATCCTATTTTAAAATGTATCATATACTTTAAAGTTGTGTGGGTACATACTACATGCATCTTGTTCATTACTGTACCTTCACTGCTTAACAATGTGCCTGGCATATAGTAAGGACTCACTAAATATTTGTTAAAATCATAATTGAATGCATCAATGAATGTATGTAGATCTGCATATGACTACATACTGAAACCATCACAATAGGCAGTAGACAGATTTCTTCAATCTCATGCTGGTTATAAACATGCTTCCTAGATGTTTTATGCTATATGAGAATAAAATTAAATTTAGAAAATATAAGCTCTTACTTCACCTTATCTATCCCGAGCATCATGTTGGCAAAGTGAACGATTTAAGATGAATTGTAATGTAGCAAGGGAAATCATGTCGACTAGACTCTTCTGAAGTGACATTTCCCACAGTATGTAGGTGGTTAATGTGATCCGATAGCAAAAAAGCATTTTAAAGACGCATGGCCTGACAACATAGATTTCCAGTGCAATTATTTGAAGAAGTTTAAGTTTGAAAAATTCACTCTGTAACTAGTTAAGACCTCTGGAAGAACACATTTCTTATATAAGTATTTATATAAATCTGTTTCCATAGTATCAAGGCTCTCTGAAGCTTTGCCTTAGAAGAGAAATGAAATATTCAAGAATATTCAGGTAATTACCATCAGGATATATTCACAGAATGTACCTGACTAGTATCACGGTGTTCTTGGGAATTCAGGAAGAGATAGACAGAGCAGGATAGAGAACTCCCACAAAGGAACCTTTAGGATAATCAGGGTGGAAAGGAGAGGCTAAAATAATGATCCTTTTGTGATACAAGGACCAAGTCCTAGTTGCTTTTCTCACCATAGTACTTTCACCTAGGAGAGAGAGATTGAACAAAATGCATCCCCCCAAACCCCTGGAGGTCCACAGTCTCCTAGTGAAGGTGTTTGGAGGAATATGAATACAGATGAAGAATTTCAGGGGGCCCGGAAATGGTAGACAGGACATTTAAAAGCCCAGAGAACAGTCAATATAAATGCACAGACACATTAAAGGTTTGCACTGTTTAGAACAAATGAGTTAATTAATAGTCCTAATTCTATTGTTAATATAAATAGGTCATAAAACAACTTAAATACTTTGGTCTTGTTCTCACTGACTGTGATCATCAGATTCCTCCATTTGAATCATGCAAACACTACATTCGTCCTGTGAGACTGTTGTTTTAATACAGCTCCAGCAATAATTATGCAGGCTACCAAGGATGATCATGCAGTTCATTATTTTGGCCCATGAAAAGATATTAAGTGGGGACTTTTTGTTTGTGTATACTGAACACAAGCAGGATAGAGACGTTGCTCAGCATGCCATATTCAAGCTGGATTCAAACACCTTTCCTGTCTCACCAGCTGCATTTGCTCTGTTTGTACTCATGTACCCCGATATTCTGCTACTGAGGATTTCTTGCTTTTATCTAAATATCTCTTCTCCTTTGCCTTTTTTTGCTCCTGTTATCAGTGTCTCCTGTTCTCCATTGGCTTCGGATATCTCTCCAAGGCAGGCCTTTACCTGGGAGCAGAAATGCCAGGAAAAGCTAATGACATTAATCTAAAACTCAGAGAATGGGGTAGAAGCAGGCCCATTCACCATTTTTTTGAGTCCACATGATCCTATGTAGTACCTGAGATGTTTCCTCAACCGATAAAACATTTATGCTCCTGAGAGACCATATACCTTACCAAAATGTCATAGGTAGACACAGTAAAATTCTGACTGCACCAAAACTTCCTGTCCTCCAAAGATTTTCTGTACTATCATTTTTTCCTTTCAGAGCTGTAAGTGTGTTAATGTTTGTATGTTCTTAGAAGTGTCATCTGCCATCTGTGACTTATGTCTTGGTATATCACAGTCTGTATGACACCTTTGCTCAAAATGAGTCACTGCATTTTTGATTACTACATACCAACTTGGCCAGCAGCCATATTCCTTGGTATTTTACAACTATGCCACATTGCCTTATCTGGGGGTTTGAAATCTCAGAAGAAGCTCCTACCGTAGAATTGCTTTTAGCCCAGATTTTTAAATTTGCAGTGGTATCACAGAATTCCAAAACTGCTAGGAAAAGCTTTTCTAAACTTTGCTTTTTTAGTGGATTCCCTTAAAAATATTCGCCTTGTTTCTATCTCAAGTATACAATTTACAAACTTTTCTGCAGATATTAAAGATTTTCTGTGATTTGATCACAAACTGACATGGCACCTGGCACTTTTTTTTTAATCATTATGTCTCTCTATTTTCAATATTTTCCTAGTCAGTATTTCCTGTCTTCCTTCCCAAGTTTGTATTAGTAGCCTGGGGGTTTCAACACGCATGGCTCACAACTACGAAGAGGTTCAAAGCAAAGGTTGACAAACTCCTCCCTCATGCCAACGAGAATTATTAGGGAAAAAAAATGGAGATTTGAAGACAATGTGAAGGAATATTTATTGTAGTAAAGATTGGAGGGAGTTTGAATAGGGAATTTACAAGGTATTATACGAATATACCAGGAAGGCCACTTTGGCCCTGGGGTGGTTCATGGGTTGGGCAGGAGTAGTGTTGTCAGCACAGAAGGTGCTGAACTTTAGTTCAACTAAATTTCAACATCACTTTTTGCCTAGACTATTGTAATCACCTTCTCCCTTATCTTCTAGCTTCTTCCTTTACTGTCCAGAGGGATCCAGTTAAAACAAAAGACAAATCTGTTCATTGCTCTTTTCCTATCTTTTCAGTGTATTCTAATTACATTCAGATTAAAATCCAAAGCCTTTCCTGTGGACCCTGGAGCTGTGCATGAGCTGACACTGACTCCTGACCTTGACCCCCATTTCTATTCTCTCTCCTGGGTCATACTACTCTGGCCTGATTAATCATTTGGATCCATAAAAATGCAGAATATACTCCATACCCAGGGCTTTTGCAAGTTCTTTCCTCAGAAGGCCATGTCATCTCTCAGATCCTTCTGATATTTGCTCAAGTAAAAGCTCACTTGAGAGTATTTCCTTGACTACCCTATTTTAAAAACCATTCCTCTTAATAATTGATCCTATTATATCTGTTACAGTGCCTAGTCTCTATGCATTCTATTAGCCTGTAGACTAAAATGTGCTTATTTCTGGTTGTTGGGCACCCCCCCTCCACAAACACACATTGGAATATTATATAAGGGGAACAGAGATTTAGTCTGTTTTCATTAACTCAGCCAACAATCATTGAATGTCTTCTATCATGTAAGCACTTTTGTAAGAACTAACATTATAACTGAAAAAGAGAAATCAAGATTTATGCCTTCAAGGAATTTACATTCAACCCATATCCTAATTTTGTGACACGCCCCCCTCAACCCTCTGCCCAATACCTGAAAGAGTGCCAGTAGCATAGTAGGGGTTCAATGCATTTTCATTGAATTAAGGTACAACTCAGAATTGATGGCTCAAAGGAAGTCAGGGACAGAGGTTCCAGAAAGGAAACCTCAAAAATCTTTGCACATGAAAAGTCTGTAGGAGATGGTAAGAAATGTTTTGAGGAAGAAGGAGTCATTAAGAATGGTTATAGTTTTCTAGTATATGTGTTTTTTTCTATTGTGATAGGTATGAAATTGTGTTAATGTCTTGTAATTATTTCTTGACCTAGTGTTTTCAGACTGCCAAGATTTTCCTTCAGTATCCAGATTTGATAGTAAATTTCCATCCTGATGGATATGGGGATGGGGTTGGGGTGGAATATAAAATTCACATATAGTACTTACAGCTGAGAAACCAGCCAAATGGCCATGGGCAATGCAAAACTATTGCCAATCTAGTGATTCATGCATAAACATTATTTAAATGAACATCATCTTTGACTTGGTTTTGTACTCTTTGCTCATATTTAGTTTTAAATTTCATGTTTGAATCAGACCCAGAAATTTGATTTTGAATGTAGAATGGACTTGCTCATTAAGGAGGAAGCAGAGATCCCAAGTCTTTGACCACTTTTCCCTGCCTATCACTAGTGCCATCATTCTTTCCACTTCTGCAAGAAAATATTGAAAGAAATCACCAGGGTTGTCTCTGTGCTTGAAAGAAGATCTTTCCCATCACTAAGTACCTGTGATTTTAAACATGACATGCAATTGAATGTAGCCTGAGTTTTATTATCTGTATAAGACATGTTACTAGACACTTTAGTATGGATGAAACGGAAAAATATGTATAACATGCTTAGTGTAGTACCCGGCAGACAGGAAGTGCTCAGTTCTCACTGTTTCTGGAAAACCTTCAGCTACCAGTCCAAGACACTCTGTGCATTCTTCCTCTGTAAATTCTTAGAACATTTGCTATGCTATTGGATGTAAACTGCCTTGCTTTGCTTTGGCTTGACTCTCCACTGGTACAGAAAGTTCCAAAATGTGGAGTCATCTGGGAATTTTTTCTAGTATATGTTAGCTGTGAGGAAATCCTGAAGGCAGGGAAACTGTGAAGTGATGCTATAAAACAAACAAACAAACTATTGATTGATTACTTAATAACTTACTAAGGGCCAGTCTTGAACTTTATCAGTTTGGGGTGTGGGAGTACCTCAAGAAATCTAAGTGTGCATTTCCATTCCTCTCCACAGCATGTAGTTTGGACCAACTGAATGTAAATTAAAGGCTCAGTTCATGATATGCACTCTCTTACCCATTATGTATTAATACAGTGGTAAAAATATTATACAGAATGACCTGTACTCTATATTATCTGAGTCCTGAATTAGGAAAATTATTAATTACATAGCTATTTCTTTATAGAATACCCAGAGAAGAAACAAATGTTAGTTACCTTTAGCACTAGCAAAGAGTCTGGTGGCTCTTTTATGCTTATAGTGATTTCATTGTAAATTGATTATGACTTTACAAGTAACCTTTGTATTGTTATCATATTAAAACTCCATGTGTTTGGAATGGAATAGTTTTGGAACCACTCTGTATTAGTGTGCTCAGGCTGCTGTAACAGGATATACTGGTGGCTTATAAACAACAGAAAGTCACTTCTTACAGTTCTGGAGGCTGGGAAATCCAACCTCAAATTGCCTGTAGATTTTGTGTCTGGTGAGGGCCCACTTCCTGTTTCATAAATGGCAGTGTTCTTGTGTTCTCACATGGTGGAAGACACCTCCAAATACTGTTTAAAAGGGATTAGGTTTAAATATATGTATTTTGGTGTAGACATTCTTCTCTTATATACTGTTTTAAGGTTTCATGGTGAACTATCACTATTGTTCATTAATCCCAAAGTTAATCCAACAAACATGTATTGCATTTCTGTAGTTTGCTGAAATTTCTTCTAAAATACATGCAGTAAAACAAAACAACTGAGAAATTAGAACAGAAACACAAATACATAAACAAATTCTAGGTATCAAAGAGTTTAATATACAGTTGCACTAGATAAACTTTTTATTGTCTTCAGGGCTAGTTGGAACTAATAAAAATGGCCAAAGGAACTGAAATGGACATCTTAGTGATGTCTAGCTGTCTTAACAGATGGAATTGCAATTAGTTAGCATTAAAAAAAAATCAAAACAAAATAAGAAGGAACCGGAATTTCAACTAAGTTGGCAGCAGAAATAGGATTTTGTAAAAATCAATTTAACACTAATTAAGGAGAGTAAATCCCTTGGTTTTAAATAGATTTCTCAGTATTTATTCTTAAATTCCCTCCTATTCTAATTTTCAACCTCCAACCTAGCCATAAATGAAACCAACTCTGAGGGATCTGGAAAAATAGTGTTTTAATAAAAATACTTTAAAAGATAAAAAAAGGTAAATAAGTCCTGAAAGTGAAAACCAAAGTGTGGAGGGGAAAATCTGATTTTACAGAGCTGCATTGTAATATAAAACCAGATTTGTATACTTACAAATATAAGTTCTGTGCATTATTCCTCTGCCAGGAAACTACATTAGACACATCTGTATAAAATATATTTCCAATTTAACCAGTCTGGAATGACCGCATTCATTTTCTAGTTCACTGAAAGGGTAAGTAACATAATAAGCACAATGTATTCTCCAAATTTAATAATTTAACATGCTCGTTTAGTTAACTTATTATTACCAATGTAGTATCTTGGTCTTTGTTTCTTTCCATGTAAAATGTGAAGCACAATGAATATACTTTAAAATTCAGAATTAAATTTTATCTTCTTAAAACTGAGTTGTGGAAACAGGATTATTTTCTTCTTTTTTTGCTCTTTAAATAGGTTTTTATTTTAAATACAGTCCCATGTCAATAGTTAATAATAAACATACAGACTTCTTGAAAAATCAAAATATTCTAAATGGAATAGAGACAAGTTAAATAAAGATCTAAAGACAAGTGTAAGATGTTCACATACAGAGAAAATCAACTTAGAAGCATACACATACTGTAATTAGAAAATAGGCTATGGTTGATGGAACACAGACACTATGGAGTTATATTTTTATTGTGTATGTTGTAAATGCAGGAAATATATTCCACAGAGATGTAGTATGTCATTTCCAGAGGGGGTCTTTGGGGCTATAGCTGAAAAACCAATATTTAAATACATGAAATATGCAATACAACATGAAAAACCAAATTAGTTGAAAGCAGGTGTAATTTTAACCTCCAAATTTCCACTATCAATTTTTATTTTTATATCCAAAGTCAATAGAAAAGAGAGAAACTCATACATACAGAATACATATACGAAAAAAAATGGATATTATGCAATGTTTTCTCCAAATTTACTTACACTTCATGGATAGGACAGGACGTGTCCTTTCTGACAGAAACATCAGGTTCTCCTGATGTCAGTTTTTACAAATTCAGTTCTTTTTTGAAAAATGTTATTTTGTCCCTGCGTTCATTCTGGCTCCCTCCATATAAAAGCTGTCACATGTATCCTGTGACGTGACTGGTCCAGGTTTCTCTCTCTCTGCCTTGCTTTTTTCTATTATATAAACTATTTATTTTACTAATTTATTTGTTAAATTTATTTGTTACTTGTCTCTCCCTGTTAGTTGTAATTAATACTATTAATATTTTTCTAAAACTCAAGATTCATTAAGAATTTGCATCTATTAAATTTCTATTGGTTTATGTCAAAGAAACCTTGAACAAGTTCTTGTTTTCTAAAAACCCAAGAAATTTTTTTCAAGATATTTGCCATCTCATTAGTTGCAATCTTTCTCTCATTCTTTTTCTGCAATCTCTTTTCTCTAAATTTTCTAGAGTTGAAGCCAGAAGACTATGGTTCTTTCTTTACATAAAACCCCAAAGAACTATTACTTGTGACTGAACATAGATTATGACTTCTCAAAGTGCCACATGATTTGTATATACCCAGAAAAGCAAGTGGAATGTATCAAGTACTTTATATGAGGAACATGTATGTTTCTTCAAACTTCAATGGCCACATTCTTATCACAAAAATGTTTAGATTACAATGTCATGTAGAGCTTTTATCTCACTTCTTAATTCTAGAACAAATTGTTACAGTAATTAATCAAATTTCAAAGTATATAGGAATGATTCATGACACTACCTTCAACCAGACTTGTGGGAAAATATTATTTTTAAGAAATCCACAAAGACTTAGTTAGTAAATTAAAAAATAGCAAGTCAACCTGTTTTGTATAAAAGAATACCAGAAACACAAAATTACCCAAGGGAAGGATGTTGTAATATTTCCATATACCTCGTGCTTATTTGTAAAAACCATGACATGCAGATTGAGCTAATATATTTGTTATATTTAAGCTCTATGAATGTTTTCGATATAGGCATTTAAATAAAACAGATGTAATTGCTATAGCCTTTAGATTACCTCTGTTAGCAGAGCCCAAATTGTCTGACCATGTGAACCTGTTTCCATGGCCTTGACAGCAGCCCTTCTTCTAATGTTGAGACAATAATAGGAATTGTGATGGACAAAGAAACACTTTCAGATGAATTTTAGGTGTAAAAGTCAGGACATCGATTCATACTTTAAAACTGTTGCACTTCTCTGTACTTAATGCTGTTTTTTTGGACTCCTTTTTAGAGTTTTGTATGTGCTTGATGTGGGGATTCCTGTGAGCCCATAACCTTTAACCCTGGTGGTCATTGTTCAGAGGTTGGGGATCATTATCCTCTGGTTTAAAACCTCAAGGAGATTCAACTGCCAGAACAATTTTCCTGCTAGGGAAAGTTTTTTAAAGACCATTTTCAAGTAAGTGATATCCTTAGGGCTTAGTCTGGATCAGAAGAGAACAGCATCAATTATTCACCAAATTTAACCCCCTGGTTGGAGGGAAAGGGTTTTATACACACACACACACACACACACACACAAAATCTCATAATAACAACTTCACAGTGTTGTGATGATGAACTGAGTTCTAAATGTCAAAAATTTTACTAGAGTTCTGGAAAATAGAAACTGAGCATTACTCATTACTATAATTACTCATTATAGTGTTTCTCAGGTTCAACAGACAGAAAAAAACTTTCACCACTCATATTAGAAGACTGAAGGAGCTGCCTATATCTTGGGACTCTTAAAACATTCCTCTAGGTTTTCCATCTTGATAGGAATTGGGAGTTGAACAGTGAATGAAACAGGCAGGCTCTCGTCACACCAGTATTTCTATCTCTGTGAGAGATCCATGTTTAATACCTGAATGCAAGTTGAACTGAGTCATAAAGTCCATGCTTTGAAGGAGAAGTGTGGGAAACACCAGGGTATACTACAGGACACCCAGGGGCAAGGACTAAGGAAGACTTCTGGATATAGTGGCTTTGAGATCTCAAGTACCATTGGGGATTTGCCAGTCACTGATGGGGGAAGAGAGGCATTCTTGCCAGAGGATGCTTACCTGTTAAATCCCTGGAACTGCTGGAGGAACAGAAAGACCCATGTGGTTGGATATCATCCTGGAGAAAAGTGATCAAAATCAAGAGTGGAGAGGAAAAGTGGGGACTGGCAGACAAGGTCAAGCTATGGATTTTATCTTATAGATGATAGGAAGGTATTAAAAAATTTAGCAAGAAGTATAAAATAATGGCTCAATCCCAATATTTTGTCATTTGTATGTTCAAATAAGATAAATGAAAAGTAAGACTACTAACACTGACATGAAAAAAAATGGTCCTATTTAAACATTTTGGAAATAAAAATAATCTGTAGATAATCTGTGAATGGTGGTTTCCATAACATAGGTTTTTTAGGAGACATTAATTTGCAAAGCATTTACTTAGTATATATGTGGGAAATTTAATAACTTTAATAAAGGGATTTGAGTGTCATTTTCTAGGTAGATGCATATAAATGATTAAAGAAAGAACCAGATTTCTGGTTTTAATTTCTATTTCAGCTATTTATTTGCTGAGTGAATTGGGTGTGGTATATGTGTCAGTGACCTTATCTGTAAAATGAGGATAAAATGAATTATTTGAATGATTAAGTAATTAAAACATACAAAGTATCTAGAGGAATTCCTGACATAGTGTATTATCTTAATAATGCTAACAGAGACCTACTCATTTAAAGATGGGTCTGTGGGTATTCAGTATTCTTTGATTCTGTCAGGACGAAAATAAGATTAGGTAACTCTAGGTCATAAGGGTTTTGTGAGGCAAAATGAGAAAATATGCATAAGGTGTCTGAGATAGTCAAAAGCAAATATGTATATTTTGGGTGCTGGGCCCTTGGGCTGGAGTCCAGGGGCTTGAGCATGCTGGAAAGGTGCTCTACAACAAAGCTACCCCACAACCCTTATGCAGTAGCTTATAATGAACATACAACAAGTGTATAAACCTCAGGATATTATGGAGAAGCTGATATAAGAACCTTGGATCTCTAGAAGTTTAAAAAAACAAAAACAAAGGTAGTGATCCACACTGTGTGGCCTGCCATGCTGGAGAGGCCGACCCACACCTTGCCTGCATGGAGAGGAACCTGCACAGGGTTACCTATTCACCATTGTGTGACTCCACCCAAACTGCCTCCATTTTGAGGCATTGAGGTCATAGCCATGGCCCTTCCTATGTGGTAATTTCCATTATGGGACATTGGACAGGGCCAAAAGGCAGCTGCCTATTGCAGCCCCACATGCCACATTGTAGCATCACAGAATGGGCCACCCAATGCCATCCAACAGCCCATTTTCAAGCCCCATCTCTGAAAGCAGTTGTCTGTCATCTTGGGACACCTCCACCACCATCTTGGGGTACCTCTGAGGCCTCCTCCACCGTGTTTAGCTGGGGCAGCTTCTACCTTGGTACACTGACTGGGTCTTTTTTTTAATTTATTTTTATTTTTTTATTGTTGGTTGTTCAAAACATTACATAGTTCTTGATATATCATATTTCACACTTTGATTCAAGTGGGTTATGAACTCCCATTTTTACCCTGTATACCGATTGCAGAATCACATCGGTTACACTTCCATTGATTTACATATTGACATACTCATGTCTGTTGTATTCTGCTGCCTTTCCTATCCTCTACTATCCCCCCTCCCCTCCCATCCCCTCTTCTCTCTCTACCCCCTCTACTGTAATTCATTCTGACTGGGTCTTATAAGCCCAACATTAAGGTAATCACAGGCTTAATGCTCCTGCAGTCACCAACAAGGGACATGGCTGCTTCTATCTACAGACAACAACCAGGATCTGGTAAACTATCACCAATGTCCCTGTGGGCCTGGTTGCATCAGAGGTATCTATACTAGTGTGATAACAGACACCTTCCTTTTGCAGAGGTAACAGGGAGAGGTACAATTGCATGGGGTTGCCTCTGTCTCTTTTTCTCCTGCTAATAGCCAACGTGTTTGTTTACTCTTTCACTAGTCCTATAATCTAATGCTCTATATTCTCACATCCTACCTCATCAACATCAAATCCTAACCCCCCATCCACACTGCCCTACCTCCATCTACCATTAGAAACTATAAATAAACCACTATGTAAACCTACTGGCTGTATAGTAGAAGATAACTAAACTCGTCATTTCTGTTTATAGCAACAAAACTGTAAATGTCAAAATAGAAGCTAATCAATTTATGGCTGAATATTGGTTACATTGGATGTTGTCAACATTGATACACCTCTTAAAGGTAAAGTGTTGGTAACCTGAAGGGACACCAAAAGACTATAGGGTAGAAGCTACAATACCTCAGATCTGCATTGCAAAAGAGGAAGACACAGACAACATGAAAAAGTAAGGGAAACAAGTGCCCCAAACAAACCAAGATACTACAACAATAGAATTTATTGACAGTGCAGTAGATGAAATGTCAGAGAAACAGTCCAGAATGTATATAATTAAAACAATCTGTGAATTAAAGAATGATCTAAGTGAGCAAATACTCAAAAATGATGACTCCAACAAAGAGATATGAGAAAAAAGAGCTAAAAGAGCAAATACAGGTAGCAAAAGATTACTACAAGAAAGACATAGAGATTTTAAAACAAACAAACAAACAAACAAAAACCCCACAGAAATCCTTGAAGTGAAGGAAAGAATAAACCAAATGAAAAACTCAGTAGAAAGTAGCATCACAGACTAGATCACTTGGAAGACAGAACCTCATACAGTGAAGACAAAATATACAATAATGAAAATAAAGTTGACCACCCAATGAAGATGGTAAGAAACCATTAACAGAGCATCTAAAAATTATGGGATAATATCAAAAGACCAAATGTATGATTTATCAGGATAGAGGAAGGCACAGAGATCCAAACCAAAGGAATGCACAGTCTCTTCAAAGAAATATTATCCAAAAAATTCCCAAACATGAGGAATGAATTGGAAAATCAAATACAAGAGGTGCACAGGGCACCAAATGTACAAAATTATAAAAGATGTACACCAAGGCACATTATATTAAAAATGCCTAGCATACAGAAGAAGAACAGAATCTTAAAGGCTGCAAGAGACAGGAATCAGATTATATATAGGGGAAGACAATTCGAATCTCAGCAGATTTTTCAATCTAGATCCTAAAAGCCAGGAGATACTGGAACAATGTGTACCAAGCTCTGAAAGAAAATGGATGCCAAATAAGAATCATATTTACAGCAAAATTAAGCTTCGGATTTAATGAAGAAATAAAGATCTTGCATAATAAATGAAAGATAAAATAATTTACACCAAGAAAGCCTGCACTACAGAACATTCTTGGCAAAATATTCCATGAGGAGGAAAGAAAAAACAATAATGAAAATTGGCAAATGGAAGAAATACACTAGAGAAAAGGCCAATCAAAGGAGAAACCAAGTCAAGGTAAAAAAACAAAAATAAACCAAAGTGAATGGGAATACAAACCATGTCTCAATAATAACCCTGAATGTTAATGGCCTAAACTCATTAATTCAAAAACATAGATAAGCAAATTTGATTTAAAAAAAAACCAACAATATGATCACAGGAAGACATTCACAGACTGAAGGTGAAAGGTGGGGGAAAATAAAAAGAACATATCACTCACATGGACCACATAAACAAGTAAGGGTTGCCATCCTCATATCAGATAAAGTGGACTTCAAACCAAAGTTAGTGAAAAGGGATAAATATGGTCATTTCATACTACTTAAGGGAACCAATAAGACACAATAATCATAAATAGCTAGGCCCCAAACAATGGGGCATCTATGTGTATCAAACAAAACCTTCTCAACTTCAAGAATCAAATAGACCATAACACAATAAAACTGGGTGACTTTAACACACCTCTCTCACCTCTCTCAAACAAAAAGTAAACAAATAAAGTATAGCACCCAATAAAACAATCCATACTTTAGACTTGACAGACCTATATAGAATATTCCATTCATCAACGAGTAAGTACACTTTTTCTTAGCAGTATGTGGATCCTTCTACAAAATGGACCATATATTATGCCACAAATCAAGTCTTAGAAAATGAAAAAAAATAGAGATACTACCATGCATTCTATCTGACCATATGGAATGAAATTAGAAATAAATAATAAAATTTAAAAAATAGAAGTGGTTCCAACACCTGGAGACTAAATAATACACAATTGAATGACACCTGGATAACAGAAGACATCAGGAAAGAGATAAAAAAAGTTCTTAGAGGTAAATGAGAACTCTGATACAACATATCAAAATCTCTGGGACACTATGATGCCAGTACTAAGAGGAAAGTTCATTGTGTTAAACTTATTCATTAAAAGAAAAAAAAAAGTCAATGAACAACCTGACATTATATCTCATAGCCCTAGAAGAAGAGGAACAAACCAATACCGAATTAAAAAAAAAAAGCATAAGACAGGAAATAACTAAAATTAGGGTGGAAATCAATGAAATTAAAACAAATGAAACAATTAAAAATTGACAAAACAAAAAGCTGGTTGTTTGAAAAACTAAAGAAAATTGACAAACACTTAGCCACCCTAACAAAAAGAAGGACCGAGAAAACTCAAATCATTAAAATTTGTAATGAAAAAGGGAACACATTGACAAGCACTATTGAAATACAGAAGATAATTAGAAACTTTTTGGAAATTTATACTACAGTAAAATAGAAAACCATGATGACAATAGCAAATTTCTAGAGGCGTATTATCTACACAAACTGAACCAGGAGGACATACATAATTTAAACAGATCAATCTCAAGCAAGAAAACAGAAGACATCATCAAAAGCTTACCAACAAAGGAAAGCCTGGGACCAAACAAATTCTCAGCCAAGTTCTACAAGACCTACAAAGAAGAATTAATACCAATACTCCTCAAATTATTCCATGATATATAAAAGGAGGGGACTTTCCCAAACTTAATCTATGAGGCTAGTATCACCCTGATACCAAAACCAGACAGAGACACATCAAAGAAAGAAACTTTCAGAACAATGTTGTTGATGAACATAGATGTGAAAATTCACAATAAAATTTGGAAAATTACATACAAAAACATATTCAAAAAATAGTGTACCATGATCAAGTGGGATTCATCCCAGGGATGTAAGATTGGTTCCACATATGGAAATCAATATATATAAAATTCATCTTATCAATAGACTTAAAGATAAGAATCATATGATTATATCAATTAATGCAGAGAAAGCATTTGACAAAATACAGCACCGTTTCATGTTGAAAACACTAGAAAACTAGGGATAGTAGAAACAAGCCACAACATTGTAAAAGCAATCTATGCTAAACCCAAAGCCAACATCATCCTAGATGGAGAAAAATTGGAAGCATTCCCTCTAAAAATGAGAACAAGACAAGAATGCCCTCTTTCACCACTTCTATTCAACATTGTCCTTGAAATGCTAGCCAGAGTAATTAGACACATTAGGAAAATTAAAGGGATACAAATATGAAAAGAAGGATTCAAATTATCATTATTTGCTGATGACATGATTCTATACTTAGAGGATCCAAAAAATTCAACCAGAAGACTTCTAGAATTAATAAATGAATACAGCAAAGTAGCAGGATACAAAATCAATACCCCCAAATCAAAAGCATTTCTATACATCAGTGAAAAATCTTCTGAATGAGAAATTAGGAAAACTATCCCATTTACAATAGCTTCAATAAAATAAAATACTTGGGAATCAATCTAATAAGAAAGATGAAAGGCCTCTACAATGAAAACTATAGAACACTAAAGAAAGAAATTGAAGAAGACCTTAGAAGATGGAAAGATCTCCCATGCTCTTGGATAGGCAGAATCAATATGGTCAAAATGGCTGTACCACCCAAAGCTCTATACAGATTAAATGCAATTTCAATTTAAAAAACAACATAATTCCTTATAGAAATAGAAAAAACAATCATGAAATTCATGGAAAAATAAGAGACCCAAAATAGCCAAAGCAATCCTTAGCAAGAAGAGTGAAGCAGGAGGCATCAAAATACCAGAACTTAAACTATATTACAAAGCTATAGTAACAAAAATGGCATGTTGTTGTCACCATAATAGACTTGTAGACTATTGGTACAAAATAGAAGACACAACGACAAACCCCCATAAATTCAGTTATCTCTTACTAGACAAAGATGCCAAGAAAACACATTGGAGAAAAGATAGATAGTCTCTTCAACAAATGGTTCTGGGAAAACTAGAAATCCATATGCAGCAAAATTAAACTAAACTCCTATCTCTTACCATGCATAAAACTCATCTGAAAGTGGACCAAAGAACTAGGAACTAGACCAGAGATGCTGCACCTAATAGAAGAAAAAGTACCCCCAAATCTTCATCATATCAGATTAGGCCCTGATTCCTTAAAAACACTCCTCAATGGCAAGAAATAAAATTAGGAACCAATAAGTGGGATGGATTCAAACAAAAAAGCTTCTTCTCAGAAAAAGAAATAATCAGTGAACAGAGAGCCTACATATTGGGAGCAAACTTTTGCCATACACACATCCAATAGAATACCAATTTCCAGAATATATAAAGAACTCAAAAAACTTAATGCCAAATATCATACAACTCAACCAATAAAATATCTAAGAACCTGAACAAACACTTCTCAGAAGAAATATAATTGGTCAACAAATATATGAAAAAGTGTTCAACAAATGCAAATCAAAACTATTCTAAGATTTCATCTCACTCCAGTCAAAATGGCAAGAATACAAACAACAATAAATGCTGGCAAGGATGTTGGGGGATAAAGCACACTCATACATTGCTGGTGGGATTGCAAATTGGTACAACCAATCTGGAAAACTGTATGGAGATTCCTTAGAAAACTTGTAATAGAACCACCATTTGACCCACCTATCCCACTCCTTGTTCTATACCTTGAAGATTTAAAAAACAGCCTACTAGAGTAATGCAGTCACTTCAATGTTTAAAGCAGCACCATTCACAATTGATAAACTGTGGAAGCAACCCAGATGCTCTTCAATAAATGAATGGATAATGAAACTGTGGTACATATACACAATGAAATGTTACTTAGCATTAAAAGAGAATAAAATTATGGCATTTTCCTGTAAATGGATGGAGTTGGAGAATATCATGCTAAACAAAGTAAGCCAATCCCCCCAAAACAAAGGCCAAATGTTCTCTCTGATAAATGGATGCTGACTCATAATGTGGGGGTGGGGGGATGGGGAGAGTAGAGGACCTTTGATTGGGCAAAGGGGAGGGAGGGAATGGGTGGATGCATGGGGGTAGGAAAGATGGTGAAATGAGATGAACATCATTATCCTAGGTACATGTATGACTGTACATGTGGTGCGACTCTACACCATGAACAACCAGAGAAATGAAAAGTTGTGCTGGCACTGTGTACAATGAATCAAAATGCATTCTGCTATAAGTAATTAGAACAAATAAAAAAAAATTAAAAAATACAGAGGTAGAGTTCAATGTTTACTTGAATAATTCCAGGGTTAGGTATTTCCATATTTTCTGTATCTACTTATCTTAAGAATGTTAATGGAGTTATGGATTGTGCAAGAGACAGAGCACATCATTAGGACATCAGGAAACAGAGACATTGAAAATGAAGTGGAAGGACATTTACCTGGAATGATTTGGATATTAAAAGGAAACTTTAAAAAGGATTAAACTAGTCAACATGAGAAAATAAAAGCTTTGCTAGTCTTCACTTAATTTACAACTATCTGTATCTAAATTTCTGCCTATATATATTTGTTATTTTGAATTATCATTAAAGTCACCATAATCCTCTCAATGTGTAAGGGTCTGTAAAGATCATAATCTGGCCCAGGAGGGACAGTCAGAGCAGATGGAACATGTAGCATTTAACCAAGACATTCAAGTGGCTCAAAGGGAAAATATGCCATGATTGTGTTTGTGTAAAGATGATTCATTGTCACAAGAATCCTGTGAGCAGGCTCTCCAAGGCACATCTTACAAACTGGATGTCTGCTGGCCACATTCATTTATTCATAAACGTGTTAAATATTTATTAAATACCTATTGTCTCTGTCCAGCCTCTGTAAGAAAGGCAGAAATCACAGCTCAGAGAGGATTTTGTATAGGGGCTGATTAAGTAGTATTGAAGGACTGAGACCGTAACAAGGGAACTGTGATGTAGACCAAAGAACAGAACCATAGAAGCAGGCACAGCCTGGGGCTGAAAGCTCAAAGGAAGAGGAAGGAGCAGTGAGTGTGGGGAATGTGGATGAAGACTGGGACTCTGGGGGAGGCTGTTGCTGTGTTTGGTAGCAGTGAATACTCAGGAGGGCAGGGCTTGTGGAGGTGTGACCTGGAACTTTGTCAAGAGGGCTGCTGCTTGGCAGGTGCTGGTGTTTCTGATGGATATCTGAACCTGGTTGTGAGAAGGAGGAAAACATCTGGAAACCAGAATCGACGGCTGCTGCCAAACAGCAGGAAAACCAGAAAAAGCTATTCCATCTTTCATCTTTCTGCCTTCCAGTGTCTCTCAGTGACCTCAATGGGAAGAAACTAACAGGAATCCAGTGGACAATGGGCATGTGGTTTGCCAAGTTTCAGCTTCAATGAGTAGACTTTAGAAGGGAGCTAATAGGAAAAAGCTCAATATCTTGTAGACCTACTATGTGCCACAAATCATGCTAAACATGCCTGAATGCAAAAGGAAGTCTCTGATTTCATAGAACTTACACTCCAGAAACAACAATTAAGTAACAGAACAAATAGATATTACTTCAGATAGTCATATATCCTGGAAGAAAATAAAACCTTGAAGGAGAGGGGAAGGTGTGGGCAGAGGATAAGTCGGGGAGGCAGGCTATGTTAGAAGGTTTTCTGAGGAAAGGAGGATTACACAGAGGTCACAGAAATGAGAAGTTCTGTGAAGATGTGAGGTAACCACACTCAGGCAGAGGGAACTGCAGAAGTTAAGAACTTGAGTTAGATAGAATCTTGGCAGAAGGAGAGATGTGGGGAAATCTAGGCATGAAGAAAGATCATACAAGCCATGAAATTATGTTTGATTTTATTCCAGGTGAAACGGAGAGACATTGGAGAATTCTCAGCTATCTGACTTGTGTATTAAGAAAGTCATTCTATTGTGCTGAGAATGGATTGTAGATGGGTCAGACATAAATGGTCACAGATGTGTTTCATTTGGCTTGAACTGAGTTAAAAATGAAGCAACACTTAAACACTGGTAAATTTCTAATAAAAATCATATTTTTGGCTTCTGTTGAAATATCTGAATTCGTGGCATACCAAGTCTCACAACATGGTTACCATCTGTGGTCTAAATGGTTATTCTTTATCTAGAAGGGACATGTAATCTTCAATTTGCCACTGTCCACTCAGCTCATATTTATCTCTGATAATGGTGCTTCCTTAACTAAAATTATCTGCCTGGACTCTAAAGCTATTTATGACCCCTTATATGTTTTCTTGCCTTCAAGGAAATGCTTTTAATCATCTCCTGATCTAGTTTTCTTTGGGCCCTCGGATGTTCAGGATGGGATAAAATATAAATCTTGAATTCTGACACACTGCATGATTGGTTCAGATGTGGATCACTTTTCCCTAGAGGAACTGGAGGGAAGCAAAGTCCAACAAATTCTGCTGTGTTTCACCCCATCCACAGCCAGCCTTGGTGCCAACCTGCCCCATACCAAAGAGGAGATCCTCTCTCAATAACAGTTCCAAACAGGCATAAAAAGTGCAGGGTGTTGTTCTCCAAGCCTTTTCAGGGTTTTATTCTGCATTTCTTTTGTTTAACCTCCAGATGGATTTTAGGACAAGGAACATTTTTTGCTGATTAGGAAAGAGAAGAAGAACCTTATGGTAATACATTTGTATTTTCCAAATGTGGCAGCCAGCATCCTGCAGATCTGATCTGTGTTATAGTATGAGCAAAGAGATTGTGTTATTCAGAGTCATCCAGAGAATCAGAACCAATAGGGTGTACATAGATTATATAATGGAAGATCTGTTATGGGAATTGTCTCACATGTTTATGGAGGACATGGTGTTCCATGATCTGCCATCTGCAAATTAGAGAACCAAGAAAGTCAGTTATGTGATTCAGTTTGTCCAAAGACCTGAGAATGGGGATTGTTTGAGATGGGGATGATGTAAGTCCACTCAAAACCCAAAAACCTGAGGACCACGAAGAAGGTCAATGTCAGAGGACAGGAAAAATATGTGTTTCAGCTCAATTAAAGATACTGAGTTTAAATTTCCTCTATCTTTTTAGCTCTATTTGAACCCTCAAGGAAATGGATGATGCCCTTCTACATTAGTGATGGTGGGTCTGCTTCACTTAGCTCACCAACACCAATCACCTCCAGAAATATCCTCACAGAAATGCCTTGATATAATGTTTTACTAGTTATCTGGGCATTCCTTCACTCTATCAAGTTGACATATCATCACAGCAAATTAATTTTCATTTTCTTTCATAAAGGATTTTTAGGGACTTGACATTTTAGATGTATGTTTACTATTAAGTATTTTATAGAAAACAGATTACAGTTTACCTAAAACTTTGCTTGTATTCTAGCTTTTACTGATGTGTGCAAGAGTACACACAATTAAAAAGTTTCTGACACTTTTTAGCAGCAATATTTATGAATTAGAGATAATTGAGTTGTGAATATATTGCTTTAGTCAAGCATTATAGGTAATTACTAATTTCATAATATCCTACAGATTAATATTTTGTTTCATATTAAATATCATTTCACAATGAAAGTATGAAGGACAATGTAATTGTATAAAAACCAATTCACAACAATGTAATTTTCCAAATCATACCTTAAACAAAATTCATTGCTAATATTACAATTAAACACACAAAGATATCTATGGAATTTGTCATTATGATTAACACACCTTTGTTTAAACTTAAATACCTGTGTATACTTAAAAAAGGAATATAACTACTACATAAAATACATTACCTTTCTATACTCTTAACTTTGGATAATCCTTTTCATTTATTTTCAGAGTTCCATAAGTAATTGATAGTTCTCCCTCTCCCCAAATAAATTATTTAAGGAAAATGGACTTTATTTTTAAGCATTTTATATAGTTTCAGTATTTGATTCATTATTCAGCGCAATTCTATCATTGCATAATCAGAATTCTAGAAAGAATAAAACAAATGAAGGTTTGTTATAAGCAGTTTGAATTTCAGCTAGCTGTTTGTTTTTAAACCCAGGACATACAGAAAGTCAGAATAAAAGCTTTCCTGTTCATAAACTATAATTCTAAAACTATAGAGATCACTAAATTCACATACTGTAGCATTTTTTCTTATCCTTTTATAAAAACACAAGATGTAAATTTTCTTCAGAATAGGGAGAAAGTTTTTCTTCTTTTTTGTCGTTGTATCTCCAGTGATAGGAAAGAGCCCAGTATATGCAACAAAGGTCAATTAAATGAGTACTATACAATAGAAATATGTGGATGCTAAAGCCCATTGACAAATATGTTCAGTATTGGCTTCAACAAAACTTGTGAAAGGTTTATTGACTTTAGTAATTAAGGACTCTCAAAATGACTTCAATTGATGGAAGTTCATATTTCATACAGGCACACAGAACATATATGCACATAAGCATTGTTTCTCCAAGCATAATCTTTGGAATATCTGTATTTCCAGCTATATGCTCAGTTGTGGTTAAACAAACAAAGAGAAGAAATTCCAAGGGGGAAAAAAAGAAAGGGAAAAGAAAAAAATAAAAATAAAAATAAAGTAGGCAGGAGGATAAAGGAACAATGGACCCAGCCAGCTGAATGTAGTAGTTCTCAAAGCGTGGTCCCTAAGCTAGTAATGTCATCAACATTTGGCAGTTGTTGCAAATGCAAATTTGAAAATTTGCCCACATCAGACACTGGTTCAAAGTTCTAGACACAGGACCCAGCAATGGCTTTTTAAATAGGTTCTTTAAGTTATTCTGTTCTATATTTGAGTTTGAGGACCACTGGCTTAAGGAACCGAAACGTTTGTGCTACAGAAAGAAAACTGAAGGAATGGGAGGTGTAACTGATGACTATTACATTTTAGAAGCATTAGATAAATTTTGACGAAAAGTTCCTGAGGGAATCAGGAGTCACAGTGATTGGAGGATACAGGATGGCAGATTTTGATTCATTGATTCAGAAATATTTATACCATTTCCTCTGCAAGGTCTTCCCCTAAGTCCCAGAAAGGGAAGCCCAAGGAAGGTAATCTGATCTTCTGGAACTTACTGGGTCCTAGGAGAGAGAAATAAGCATTTGTTCAACATGTGATGGGAAATAGAGGAGGGATCTCTTTGTTAGACTGAGAGGGAAGGTGAGGTCGGGCTTCATTAAAGAGCTATCACTTGACCTGAGTTCTGAGGGCCAGAAGGTATTTACTAGACAAACAGTGAGAATGGGATTCAGTAGAGTATGAGCTGCTGAAAAGTATAAAGGAATGGGAGACAGAGAAAGAGGGAGATCAGAATTTTTCATGTGGTTTCAAACTGCCTTGTCCTGTGAGCTAATCCAGGATGAAGATGACTTACCCTCTGCTGTTAGCTACTGAGGAACTCTCAGTGGGATAATATGCTCAATGCTGATGGGTCCCTTCTAATCTGGAGTCTCTAATCCTATCAGCCTTAAGCAAGAAAGCAACTTCCGCTAAGGTTTATCTTTTAAATGCTGCTGTCTTCCACTTTACTGCCACTCATTCTACCTTGCTCTTCTTTTCTTTCTTCTCTGTCACCCCTTCCCACCTTGTGTCTCATTGGTTCAATCCCCCCTACCATTTCCTGCCCCTGACAGCCACTTGTAGGTACTAACCCCTGATGTGATTGCAAAACTTGGAATTTTTCTCTGCCCCACTCTCAGGACTAGTAGTTAGCAGCCTTTTCAATAAAGAAACACTTAATCCAAAATTTCCTCCTTTTATGGAAACACCAAACACAGTCTGGATCACAGATTTTAGGCTGCAATTTTTAGTAGAGTGTTCCTCAGTCACCAGCCTCTTTCCAACTAGTTTCACCATTATTCTAAGGAAAAAGTACAATTGGTCTTAGAAGTTATTAGAAGTTGAATAAAAAATGACCAGATTCTTGATTCACTCCCCACGCAGTAGTGTGGATACCAAGAGACCCTCATGTGATCTGTTCTGTTTGGATAGGCTTGGTGAGCAGTATGCTAAGATGGAACAAACAAGTCTTGGACACTGTGGTATTACTTATTTTTCCCCCTTGATCTAGAATAGTGGCCAATTTTAAATTGATTGCAAATTCTAGGAAAGTAGCAGTCCTAGCAGAATGTAACTGTGAGAATAGTATGTTTCAGAAAAACAAAAGCATATGTGACCAGCTTACTTCCTTTTATCCACTTCTCTGAAACTAGAATGAGGAATTATCTATTCTTAAAAAATTAAACCATTTTAATGAGATATTATTGACATGTAAAAAGAGTTGTCTGTATTGAATGTCACAACTTCATGAGTTTGGTGATAAGTATATATCCATGAGACCATTAAGGCCATAGGCATATCTTTCATCATCTTTCTCTCTATCATCATCATCATCATCATCATCATCATCATCATTCTGAGTTAAGAACACTCAAAGTAAATTTTCCCCTCTTGGCAAATTTTAAGTACAGTGTCATTAGCTCTAAGTACTATGCTGTAAATAGATCTATTGAACTTATGTCATGCATAACTGAAATTTCATACCCATTGTCCAACATCTCCCTTCGCCCCTCAGATTGTTTTGAAAAATTTAAATGTTACTTTATTGAAACATGTATGTCTATATATACACACACACACAGTTTTAGTCGTTTGTACTAAGTAACAGGGTTATTATTTTCTCTTCCCTATTTCACCCATTGGTAGTTCTACTTACCTGCATTTATGATATTATTATTTATGTACAGAACAATATAGAATATATTATAGAATATATTGTATTCTCAGATGGACTCCAGGCTTCAAAGTATCTGCTCTTGCATTGCTCTGGACTGAATGCTCACAGTTTTATCTTTTAGGGAAGGGAGCTTTGGAGTTAAGGTAATGTTTTATGTGAGAAAGTATCTAAATCAATGAAGAATGTCAGCAGAGATGTTAGACTGCAGAAGAGCTGAACTTCAAGAATTTTCTGCTGACCACAAAGATGATGACAAAGGCCACGAGGAACTTGGTGCAAAAAGGCACCTTTAGTCTTCCAATCTTGGATGCCATGTTGTGCATGAAGTAAAAGCAGAGATTGCAAACCCATATTGTGCATGTATTCTGTGTCCATGGGAAAGTTGCTTAACCTTTGTATCCATTTATCAGAGAGAACATTTGGCCTTTGTTTTTTGGGGATTCGCTTACTTTGCTTAGCATGATATTCTCCAACTCCATCCATTTACAGGCAAATGCCATAATTTTATTCTCTTTTAATGCTAAGTAACATTTCATGTGTATATGTACCACAGTTTCATTATCCACCTTCCACTTCCAGATGCAACCTTATCACTTGTGCTTAGAATCTCACAGAAATCATGCAAATTTGATCACACCAGGAAAAAACTAAGGTATGATCATTTTTCTAACATTCATAATCCTTTGAGGTATAATTTTCTTCTAAAGGTCATTAGATTTCTTGGACAAACATGATGTAAAAGTTCATAGTTAATGTAAAAAATATGGAAAAATTTCTCTTCAGCAAGGTACTATCTCAAGGAATATAATTCAAAGAAATAAGGTTTAAGGCTGGTATTCTAGAATTCCTAAGTATGAAAGTGTCCAGGTAAGAAGGAGCCATATAACTTGCTCCTTCCCTTCCACAATTTTAAATTATAATCAGTGTTGCCATGCAAACTGCTGATGATTAATTTCTTGCTTATTTAATAAATTCGGCCGTCTTTCAAGACTCCTTTCAACAGTCATATCAAATTACATACCCATTCACACACCCATCCTATCACTGGACTCCATACAAATCCAATTTCAGGAAATAAACTTACTGACAGTCATAGACACACACACACACACAAAAAAAAAATTGGGGAGCAAAGGCTAGATCTGATGGTATCTATTTTTCTCTTGAAATAAGACATGAAATGCTCTTGCCACTATAAAAATATAGATATGTCATATGACATAAATTTAAACTACTTAGCCTTTTACTAAAAATTAAATTTTATATTCTTCAAAGTTCTTCTCTTGATTCTTTTGTAAATGTCAATGGACAGGACATTTAAGAATAGCATATATGCACTTAGACCATTGTCTCAGTGTTTTCATTTTGCTTTATTCAAAGATAAATGCTTTAGAGTAAGACTCAGCACATTTAATTGTTTTTTTTTTCCATAGGCATGCAAGCACTTCTGAGGGGCAAGTGTAATCTTAGGAGACTGCTCCTACAGCAATATAAGGACAACCCTTGAAGACCATAACCATGTCCTGGTACTTACCAATAATGCTAAGACTTGTATTTGCCATCAGTCAACACGAAAAGAATCCAAACCACATATTTTTTACAACTTTAATTTAACCCTATAAATAAGAAGCAGAATCCTAATTTTATGCCCTTGCCAGAAGTTGCAGGCTAGATTGGCTGGTGCACAAATTTGCCTTCTGCTTTCTTTTCTGTTAAATAAAAAATTAAATGAATAGGTGCAATTGTAAATGCTGTCAACAATATCTGTGCTATAGTTTTAAGGTAACAGTAGTACTGTAGCTTGATTGATTTATCTCCTAATGATCTGTCCCATTGACATGGTTAAATATCACACTCTATCATGAGTTTCATGTAAATAGCTCAATTAACCCTATTCTAGCTCCAAAGGGCACCTCCACAGAATTTCTGGATTTTAAAGTGAGAACACTTTCCCTTTTGCCCCTTAACAAAGGGCTACTTCTTTCTCTTCATCTGTGTAAGATTTATGGGCTTTACATTAAAGCCCATAGGAGAGAAAATCAGGCTACAAGCTTTCATCTTCTGTTGAAAGTTATGCACAATCTCTAAGTATCTTGACCTTCAGGATGCCATAGGTGGAGTCACATAACTCTGTATTAACATTTGGAAATGACTTTTACCTTTTGGGTCATTTTATGGTGTCATTACAGTGTGTTACCCATTTGGAATACTACTTAGCTATAAGGATAAAATACTCTTTCTGAACAACTATAAAATAATTGTTCTGCATTTGACACAATGAAAGCAGTTAAGTTAGTATGAAATTTCTCCTCAACCATATTTCTTTTTCTGTAATAGGTGTAGGAATAGGGTAGTAATGATAGGGGAGAATTGACTACATCAAGTTTTGTGGAAAACACCAGTATAATCCATGACCCTGAATATTTCTATAAATTCTCTTGAGACCCGAATTGTAGATCTGTAGAACTGAGTGGGAAAGGTCGTGAAACATTCCTAGTGGAGCTTTCTATGCAGAGTCAGATTAAGTAAGCCTCTCCTGTAGATTTTTCTTTTAGCTTCTGAACTCACATAAAATCAGTTTTTAATTTGAAGCATGTTTTTATCACATAGAATTATAAAGCCTCCATAAGCTATCACCTGTTCATACCAACAAAAGGACCAAAATTTAGCAATCCCTAAAGGGAATACTAGACATGAATACTCCCTGAAAGTTGTTGTTGTTGCTGTCTGGTTTGGGACTTTGAATTCAAAGCAAAGCTGTTCTTATTAGATATATTTTAACTTTTAATTTGGGGGGGGGGCAAGTTTCCTAGGCCTGCTTAAAATTGTAGATTGAAGAACAGAGTTAGCATTAACATTTATTTGAATAATTGAGGCACTTTTATTCTGATTTTTTTAACCTAAATTGCTTCTAGCTAAAATGTGGCTTATATCTATGTACAAGGTCAAATTATCACAGTCCAAAACCCAAGAATATTTTAAACTCCCTTTTTCAAAGTCAACCAGAGGAGTCACAGACTCTGTGAAAAGCTCCCTTAGCAACACAAATGTTAAGTTCCTCTGACATGGAAGGAGTAGAGTAAACAAAGCAATGGAAAAGGAAAACATCAGTGAAATCTTTGGGCTTCATGAACCTTCTTTGGAATATGCTGAAAGGCAGCAGGACTGATTCCAGTTCAGCAAGAATTTGTTTATTCTGCTTATCTCTGGTCAGAACTAATAGCCTTAATGGTTTTGAAGAGCCCTAACTTGTGCTGGGTTGATGTGGCCATTTGCAGATTAATGTACCTATTTGCAAATGATCATATTTCCTTCTATCATTTATAACATATACACTGTAAGTTGTTACGGGATTTTCAGTCTAGTGAAATAAATACCATCCCCCTTTTAATTCCTCAAAGCATATTGTCATAGCATCAAGTAAACATATGTGAATGCCTTTCCAAGTCTGGCTGCTCATTGACAGATAGCTCTGCATCCCCTGGCCAGGACAGATGATAACCACACACAAATAAAAAGGAACTGTAATTCCAGATTTTGATGGCATCTCTATAACTTGAAATTTCATAAAGTTTAAACAAATGAATGCAAAGAAATGGAAAATAAAGTGGAATATGGTAGTGAGGAAACAGATTGAGTGGACTGGAACACTTTGTTTACATATAATTAAACACGCATGCAGGCTGACTTGAAGTAAAGAATCCAAAAATTATATAGTCCTTGGTTCTTACTGCTCTGAAACAGCTAACAGTTCTCCTCTCCAATGAAGAGATTCAATAAGCCTTGTAGATGTAGGTGAATGATTTAGAACCTTGTCTACATATTTGATTTATCTGTACAACTTTTAATATTCTACTGCTGCTTGAGATACTAATGAAATTGAGTATCTGGGCCCCAACATTTGATTTCAAAAGGCTTCCAAGTGATTCTAATATTCAGATGCAGTTGAGAACCAAAACCTGAATAGTAGATTCTCGTACTTGAGCTTATCTTGAGTTTCCTGCAAGGTTCCTCAAAGCATAGACCTCAAGACCAGGGTTCTGAAATAGGAGGTCTTTGTTATAGGCCAAGGATTTATATTTTTAACTGGGTTAAAATGATAACTAGCAGCATCATTTTTTAGATGATGCTAGTTGGTACTGCTGCTGCTGTTCCAGGAAGCCAACTTGGAGAAACACTCTAGCAGGTGCTGCACATAATAGTTATTATAATCATGTATATTTTGGTTGGTAAGGGAAAAAAATTAAAAGTGTAACATGGTTTTAAAAAAAGTTTGTGCTGCGATCTCGGAAATAATACTAATAATATATATAAATAATAAAATGAGAGTAAAATATTTCAACTTGAAAAAGAAGGTGATTATGAGGGGCTGGAGTGGTGGCTTAGTGGTGGAGAGCTTGCCTAGCATGTGTGAGGCACTGGGTTCAATTCTCGGCATCACATATAAATAAATGAAATATAAGTCCATTAACAACTAAAAAATATTTTTTAAAAGAAGTTGATTATGAAACAAACAATAATAAAACTCTTAACCCCTTTTCCCATATTGAGAGTAAAAGGGGGAATTAAGGTATTTTAAAGTATATTTTTTAGAGAGACTTATGCTGTAAAACTTAATCCCTACCTCTACAGGAAGAGATACCATGAACATCTCTTTTGGTTTCCAGGTTAGGGACTTTCATCCCTAAGGCTGGGACAGTCCTGAGCAAAGTAGAACAGTTTGTCACCCAGCAGCTGTGACTCATGACCAACCCAGTTAAATCTCTTGGAAAGACTGAGACATATTTTCTGTAGATAGGCCCATAGTGGTCTTGTGTTAGAATCAAACCTAATTACACTACTGGTTCACATGAGGCCTACATAGTGGCTGATAGACAAGCCAAAGGAGAGGTGGACAAATTGGATCAGGCTGCATCCCCACAGTATTGTCAAGTATGCTGTAGGGTTTCCTGTGGACAGGATAGGAATACACTTGAGAGGACACCTGTGTGGTCATATCAGGACCAGGCCAATAGGATTTCTAAGGTAGGTCAATGAACTGCTGCAGAAGGAAACTAAAGGAATTGATGGACCTAGTGATAATGCAGAAGTTGTACTGAAGTCCAGGAAAGGAAATCAACAGGATTAAACAACTGAACGCAAGAGGCCAAATGATGGAGGAGGAGGTTATAGATCACCCATGAAAACTTACATGAGAGAAAGAACATGGAACACTTTGATAAAAATTGCATGATAAAAGTCACTGGCAAGTACATTTTCTTTCTTACCCCTAGACCTATTTCATGACAAGCTCATGGTAAATTGTATAGTGTTAAACCTCTGGCTTATAAGTTCTTATTTTATGACAACATCTTAACAATCAATATGTAAGGTTAGGTAGTAGAGGCTTCCCAAGGGAGCCTCATGAATCTACAGAAAATCTTAAATTTTAAAATGTTTCCAGTACAATTAACACTCACATTCTTTTTAAAGAGATGGAAAAAGAATTTTACAGACTTCAGTAGGTTGGGAAGGATGCTAGCTGGTGGTGTCCTAGAGTGTTTTGTGCAAATCTCTCATAAGACTTTTAGTATGACTTCTCAAGGGTTCCATAACAAAATATCATAGTTTGAGTGGCTTATCCAGGAGAAATCTGTTTTCCTGTGCTTCTCTAGTTTTGAAGTCTTAGACCAGGAAACTTTGTTCCTTGAATTGCAGGCCATTTTCTCACTGTGTCTTCACACTCTTCTTTTCGTGTCTCTGCCCTAATCTACTCTACTCTTTTTATAAGGACACCAGTCATACTGGATGGGGGCCCACTCATAAGACTTGTTAGATCTTTATTATGTCTTTAAAGACCTTACATCCAAATATGGTCTCATTCTGAGGTCCTTCTGGTTAGGACTTCAATGTATGAATTTTCCAGGGACACAATTCAGTCCATAACACTTTCTAATTCACAATGAATAAATTTCTGATGTGTTATTAAAAATGACTTTTTAATGCTTAGAGGGACAATCTGGCAAATGAGGATTCTCTTTTTACCTATGAGAAATTCAGACATGTGAAGTTCAAAGCCTTGTACAAGGTCCCTGGTTGAAAATGGAGTTGAACATGCATTAGAATTTAGACTTTCTCTTACATTCTTTCTACTCCACCTGCACCCTAATGTTTTTTCTTCTCTTTATTCCAATTGGGATAATGACAAAAAATACAACAATAAAGTGGGAAATAAGGGAGGCCTAAGATCTGGGTAATACATGATGTTCAGTGGTATATGGAGGGCAACCTCAAGTAAAGTGGCACCAGGTATACATGGGCATGGGCATAGAAAATAAAGGACCAACTCAGAATGGTGCTGTTTTGTCCCCCAATATGTCAAGGCTCTTTGGCCAACTTAAGTGTTGACTTTACTGATTTTATAATACCTCAAAATATATTCAAAAGTTTCACTTTGGTTAATTTACTCTAATTTCTTATCCCCTCGGGCCAAAAGGAAAGATGGAAGAAAGGAAGGAAGGGAGGAAAAAAGGAATAAAAGAAAAAACAAAAAATCTCCAATTCAAAATCTTGTTCCATCCGGAAGTACTACATTAGCCACCATTTAGTTGTGTCTTCATTATCATTACCATCTCTTTGGTCTAGTATATTTAACAATAACAACAACAAAAATGAGGATAAAAGAGTGGTTCCCATTTGCACTCAATTCACATATGTGCTGCTGCATTATTTATGACACATTTCAACGCCCTGCTTAACATAATATGTTCTCTATGTACATTTGCTAAATAAAAAGTGATATCATGAAAAAAAGAAGAAATTCAGATTTACTAAATGATGTATAGGGAAGAAAACAGAAACCATTTTAGGTTGGGACTGTTAAAATGGACTTTCTCCATCTGGGATTTTTGCACTAAAATTCCTAAAACTTGGTAACTTGCAATAGTCAAATATAAAAGAGGATGAATCAGATTAGATGAGACGATTTCAAAATAAATATTTTTGGGGTAGTTAGTTGTTTTATTAGAAAATAAATCAACCATAGAAATGGCAGAGTTTTTACTATTCTTTCTTAATCTTGTTCCTTTATGATATATATATATATATATATATATATATATACACACACACACACATATATATATATATATATATATATATATATATATATATATATCTCACATTTGTATGAAATCTGGATGAATTCTTTCAGTGAAATAAAGAACAGTAGCACTGAGCAGGAAGATCATGAAAAAATTAAGATATAAATGCTGAAGCAGGTCAAGGGATATATAGTAGATTCCAAGGTTAGACATCACATCTCACAGCTGTCCGCTGGAAATACAGAGCAGCTGGTCAGGCAGAGGCCCAAAAGGAACACTGTTCCTTGCTGCAATCAGAGAAAGAGAGTATGGTAATTATGTGCACATGTTTGTGCTTTATAGCATTCTGATACTAATCAGTGTGTATTTCTATATATGTAAATACCAGATCAATGAAAAAAACCTCCATGTGTGTATATTTAGCTCCATGCACCTCTTTAGTTAGAGATATAGGTAAATATACTGAGAAGCTAATTGAGTATGAATGAGAACCCAGGTTCAAGTAACATGGATGAAAAACTGACTGCCACAGGCTTGGAAATCAAGCACTCACGCCTGTAAGTCAGAACACTTTTCTCTTTCTCTATTATTGAAATTGGGAGTTGGTCCAAAGCATAAACAGTAAAGGACTGAATTACTGTAACATGATCCAGTTGGAGATACTCAGGAGGCCACCCAGAAGCTCCGAAGGAAACAGCACCCTTGGGAAACCAGGCAGTGCAAAGGGACTCATGTGGGCAGGGTGGCCAACCCTGACTACCTTCATGTCTCTCAGGACAATTCAAGGTTTGGAATCTAGCCCTCTGTGAAGTCAATATAAAGTAATGTGCCCACATGAAGCTCTGGGGATCCGAAGCACTCACTTATCTTTTGAGAAAGTCATACACATTATGTTCCCTTTCTTTGTATGATCCTATTTTCTTGGAGAAAACAGTTTGGTGGCTTGCTATCTAATTTTCTTTCTTTCTCACATGATTTTCTCTTCTCTTTTTATTCTTTTCCTTCATCTCACCCTCTCCCATACATATTTTTTTGCAATGATCAAATTCACAAATGAGAATATAGGACAGAACATTCCCAGAAAGAAATTTTTCTCACCAATCTTTCATTCCTATATTAGAACCACATGAAATAAAATTAGTGCACAGGAGATGAAGAACATTCAGTAGGATGTGCAGGATTTCGCATGGCTGAGCTCATTCACTGCCTGGTTGAGATGATTTACTGATACGACTGCACCTTGAACACAGCTTATTTTGGCTTATTTCACGTGGCTGAGCTCATTAGTTTTGTCAGTTACTTTGGAAGTGTGTGAGCAAAACCTGTTTTATATTGTGGAAGGCAGGCCTCAGGAAATAGCATCCTTCACCATGCTTATTTGAAACACAATTCTGAAAACTTAACAAAAAATATGTGCCACATTTATTTAACACAATCACGATTGTTCTGAAAATATGCATGGTTTTTACAATGCATTCTTTTCTATACTTTAGTGTAAGTGTCATAGCAAAATTGTTTCTTTATCTCCTTCTTTGCCTTTTTCCAATCTCTCAAATGCCACCAGGCATTTACCCAGTGATTTGGAGAAACTGTACACTTTGTTGGCTTAAAAAATGGGTTCTCATTTTGGAATAAACTAAAATAACTAACAGAATTTTAAAAATCCTAACTATTAATTATGAAGAGCATGATATTTTAATGATTTGAAAAATTCACAGAAAAGGAATATTCTTCAAAAAAACTCACCAAATTTCAAGGTGATATAGTTTTACTGTACTTTTGTGTTGTCAACAATTTTGCTGTCTTAGCTTGAGCTCTTGCTATTACAGATGCAGCACGACAATGTGGAAAGAACCCAACTTTGGAATTTCATGAAATAGTAGTCCTGAGAAAGTAAGGAAGTGTACATATCTGTAGTTTCCTAACTGGGAATGTGGAGATATTTTGACTTGTTTAAAATATTAGGAACAATGCTAGGAGTGGTGGCACACACCTGTAATCCCAGCAACTCTGGAGGATAAGGCAGAAGGATAGCAAATTCAAAGCCAGCTTCAGCAATGTTGAGAGACCCTAAGAAAATTAGTGACACCCTATCTGGAAAGAAAAATTAAGAAGGGCTGACACTTGTAGGTTCTCAATAAATGGTAATTATTTTAATTGTTGTTTTCCACCAAGTTTCTGACATACTTTTAGATTTGTGCTTATAAAAGACTGGTGTGTGCTTCTTCATGTGAAAATATTTACCAAATGTGCTTACTGTTATCAACTTTGGGTGGCTATTTGCCATCTCTATTCTGACTGCAGAGAGAGGAGTGAGGCCTTTAGCTTGAGAGGCAGCAGGAACAAAATCCTTTTGCCAAATGGGCAATTATCTTCCTTTTGCGAAGTCGCCAGGATCATTCTGGGAATAGTAAAGGGACATTAAAGGAAAGGCCATCAGAAGACAGGCAACTCTCATGTAGGGAGCATCTTTACGTTTCCAAGGTTATTTTTCAAAATTATCTTAAGTTACTTTCACAAGAAAAACAAAGAAAAAGGGTTCAAAAATATGTCAGAAATAGTATTTAGACATTGATAAAGTTGACTGCTTATTATTTTCTTATTTTAGCCATGGCATATTTTGTGAACACATCTAATGAGCACACATTGACTTACATTCCCCATTCATTACCAGGATTTATTGAACCTAGAAATTAATATTGACTGGGGCAAAACAGCCACTGACTTCTTTTGCAGGTCAATAAATCTGGTGATGGAGGAATACCAAACCAGGAATCGGTCATTTTTTTCTTAGTAGTTTTTTTTTTTCCTTTGCCCTAGGAGGAATGTCAATGCAGCTGCCTGCTTCCAGTGGGCCTATCATGTTTTTTAAAAATTTAGTAGCTGGCCATTTAGAGTCTGTTTCCAATTTACATTGTGCGTTAATAAGGGACTGAATATAAAATTTCCTTTAGATGCATTAATATGTGTAGGTACAATGAAGCCAAAGTATATTCATCACAGTTAAATTTCAAAAATAATGCCAGAAGAAAAAAATAAAAACAGTAAATTTAATACACATGACAATAACCTAGAAATTGTACACAATTTAATTACATTTTTTAAAAGAAATAAATGAGATCTAGTCAAATCACTCCATCTTTCTGGATGTTAGTTCTTTTGTCAGTCAATTAAATATTTGGATTTTTCTTCCAGGTGTTTAGAAGGTTTATGATTCAATAAAAAATAAATGCCTTTCAAAAACTAGAATTTTGAGATACGGGTTTGTTCTATCAGAATTCCATGAAACTATTTAAGATTCAGGAAGAAGAAGTAACAAAGAAGTAGAGTGTGCCATTATTTTGTTCCTTCCCCTATCCCTGAAACTCATTTATTTGTATATATGAATTTCTAACATCTTTTTGATTTAAAGAATCAGTGGTAGCAAAAATGTAGATTTCACCATTAAAAAAAAAAATCCATGTTTGAAGTCTTGATCTACTTGTGTGAGTGTGTGTGTAAGAGAGAGAGAGAAAGAGAGAGAAAGAGAGAGAGATGGAGTATGGAGGTGGGGGAGGGAGAAGGAGTAAAATTAAATTAAATCAGCATCTTCTGTGCATGGATCATTTCTTTCTCAGGTACTCAGTCTTCAAAATAACCTTATGCCGCTGTCTGTTTTTTGACATCTGAAGCCCAAAGAAATTGAGTTGCCTCCCCAAATTGAATAGCTAGGCAGTGCTGGTCTGACTTCAAAGATGATGTTTGGACTGCCACTCAACTTCTCTGCATTTCTGCTCTTTAGGTTGCAAAATGAGCTGCTCCCTCTCAGCAAGGGAAAGCCCTGGGAAGACTGCAGTCGCCCATGGTCCTACATAAAGGTGAATCACTACTCGTGATAATAGTGATGATGAGCTGATCTTAGAGTCCATCAATTGGAAAATATTTCCTACTAAAAGACTATCTTGAATAACACAGAACTTAAAACACTAAAAGGATAAACACCAAGGTGTTTGTAAAATAGTTGGAAAAATCTACTGGCAAAAATGACAAGTGGAATGTCCAGAGAAACATGAGTCCTTGGCCTTTTCCTCCACGTAGGGCAACCACGTCTTCTGCTCCTCACCTGCATGCCAGGCCTTTCCAACTCCTGACTGCTGACTGCCCTGCTCTACCATCCACTTCACTACACACTTACAGTATCATAGGGTAGTGGATTCTGGGGTCAGCCCATATGTTTGCTTTAAGGAAGATTTGGGTGAGAATCCTGCTTTTGCCACTTAGCCATTCAATTTTAGGAACTGATATTCTGAAACCTCAGTCTCCCTCCTTATAAAATGGGCTGATACTATGACTGATCATTTAAGGTTGTTGAGAGGATAATTCAGGCACTGGCATGTGAGGGGTAAGGGGTCGTTCCTAGCTTATCCAGGATTCCAAAACACTGATTCCTATTATTAACAGCTCAGAAGAGTCTATGAATCATTTTAAACTGGATCACTAGCATGGACAGTGTTCAAATTCCAGAGTAAAGGCAGAGGAGAGTTACATTATATTGGGATCAGAGAGATCTTTTCTTCTTCCCTGTGAAGTTTGTCATAGACATTTTCTACTCTACCCCTGTCCTGGTGATGGCAATTTCTGTTTTGGACTCATCCAATAGAAAGAGCCAGTGCAAAAAATAATATTCTTACTTGGTCATGTCATTTTGCAAAATTACTTTTCTGGAACTCTCTTTCCATACCGAGAATGCTGATATTCCTGGCAATGCCATGAGTCAGGGAATCCTTCACAATAGTCAGATTGTCTATTCAGGCATTGTGGGCAGGAGGCACTGAGAAGTAGGGAATTCACAGAAATCTAAGAAGGCTGGTGCTGGTCCTAACACTATGAGTCAACTTGCAGGACTATGCATGAGGCTCTGACCAGCAAGAGCTTTTTTATCCACTTACATGAATTGGACAATGATAACTATTTTGTGGTTGCATTTTGAGAATGGATCCACACCTCTAATCTCATATCTGTGCGAGGAGTACAGGAGCGCTGCCTTTCTTCTTTCCTCCATCCTCTTTTCATTTCCTGCTGACCCTTATGCCTCCCTTTCTAGGTTCCTCACTTTATTCGCTCCTTCCCTGCCAGCTCCCAGCATTCCCTAGATTATCCGCTTCCTCTGTTGTACCATCTCAGAGAGACTGTACAGTAAATCCCCTACCATAGGAAAATATGATAACTTATTTATATGCCCAAGACTTTCTAAGGATTGTAAGTTCCACTAGGACACGATTTCTATCTCGGTGGCTGAGCTGTATATTGCTCTCACCCAGCATGGGGCCTGACACACAGCTCCACATTCCTTTGTTATTTGTTATGTGCTAGACATGGAATGAGTAGCACAACCCAGTACTCAGTCTCTGGGCCTTCACACTCACTGGCTGCCAATGGCATCCCTGAGTGGTTATTTATTCATTCATTCTTTCTAGGATCATTCATGAGGACCTACTATGCGCCAGATGCCACAGAGGTAGGACGATACCATACTCTCTTTGCTCTCTGGGACTCATATTCCAGTGAGTGGAGACTGACACAGAACAGCATCATCCCAGACAACTGCTCTGAAGAGGATGTAACTGGAGCACCGAGTTGGAAAATGGATGGGATGAAAGAGTTACTTTAGATGATGTTTGGGCAAGGCCTCTCTGAGAAGAAGACCTGATGGAAAGGTAGGGGCAGCATATAAAACTAGAAAGCGAAAAATATTGCTATGACTTGGATAAGCATCTCCTTAAAGCCTGTATGTGACAGGCTTGGTGGTGAAACCAGTTCAGAGGTGGAATCTAATGGTAGAAAATTAGGCCAGTGAAGTTTTCTCTTGAAGGGAATACTGGGACCTTGGACACTTCCTATCTCTCTTTTTGCTTCCTGGCTGCCACGAGATGAGCAACTTTATTCCACCACACTCCCCACATGATGTTCTGTCTGCCTCAAGCCCAAAACAAATGGGGCCAATTGACCATGGATTGAACCCTTTGAAATCATGAACCAAAATTAACCTTTCCTTCTTATAATTTGTTTATCTTGGCTATTTTCTTACACTGACAGAAAGCTGACTAACACCTATGTTCTGGAAGGAGAAAATAATACACGCAAGCCTCAAGTTTGGAGGAAATTTGAATTGCATGAGGAAAAACTAGTAATCCCTGTGTGTCTAGGGTATGTATTTTGGGAAAATTATAAGACATAAAGTCAATGCTGTAGGTAAAGACCCTGACGTATACAGGATCTGTACATATCCCTGTTTCTGGTCTTACTTGGATTCTCTGTGTTCCATTAAACCACTTGGAATGGGTGTTGAAAGCATCTGATTCAACAATAAATCTCAAGGTGGACTGAAAAAAATTAAATACAGGAGATCTCTGTTACAAAACAAAATAAAATAGGACATACAGTTCGAAGTAGGGAACAGTGGTGCACCCCGTAATCCTAGTGGCTTGAGAGACTGAGGCAAGAGGATTTCGAGTTCAAAGCCAGCCTCACCTAATTGCACTAAGCAATTCAGTGATACCCTGTCTCTAAATAAAATACAAAGTAGGAATGAGGATGTGGCTCTGTGATCCAGGGCCCCTGAGTTCAATTTCTGATACTTCCCCAAAAGAAAACATGTAAAAAAAAATCATAAAAGTACAAAGACGATTCCATTTCTGTAAATGGATTTATTTTAATAAAAGGCCACTTTGCAAATGAAAACATGTCCTACACTGCTCACCCCTGGGAAATGGACAGGCTGGCTCAGAAAAGAACTGGCGTCTTCGCTTCCCATAATTTTAAGAGGAGAAACAATTGCTGTAGGGATATTTTCTTAGCTAAAGAATCTGGAGAGTGAAGGAACCTCATTTTTTGTTGGCTGTTTTGTTTATAAATGGATCTCCTATTCTGTAGATCAACTTGTTACTTTTTATCCAGGAGAGAGAGTGCTCCTGCTGACACCTTGCTCCATCATTGTGTTCCCAGGAACGTGCACATTTTTTACTGATGTTGTCATTAGAGAATGCCAGGGAAAATGTTCAGTGTTTTCTGTGAAAATTGTTTCACTAACCGATAGCAAGACAGCTTAGTGATAAGATAATTTAAATGGCAGCAGGAAAGATGCTTGAAACAGCTGGGACTGTAAATGACAGGAAGAAAGGAGAGGCAAGGTTTTGAGGATTTGATGTGTTCAAGAGCTCAGGCGATCGTGGGAAAGGGCACCTGGAACATGGCAGCATTTGGAATGTTTCTGATCACAAACTCCTCACTGTTGGAAGCAGTGAGAATAGACATAGAAAATGAATGAGAATATAAAATGACTGGTTAGCAGAAAGGGAGAAGACAAAGGAAGAACTGGGTTCCTGTCCTGGGCCTGGCTTTGTACGGGTGCTTTGTAGGTATGTTTTAAATTTATTTCAGCTCACAGGGATTACTAGTTTTTCCTAAGGTAGGAAACATTATTCTGTTTATTGTTATGGTTTGAACACAGATAGATAGTGTACCCCAAAGTTCCATGTTTTAAAGGCTTGGAACCCAGGTTGGCACTATTGAGAAGTGCTGAGGAGCTTTATAAGGTTGGACCTTACAGGAAGCAGTACGGGAATAATCCCTGCTATTGCTATTTGGCACCATAACCAGAAACCCAAACCAAGGTGGCCACTGGATTGAGGACTGGAACCTCCAGAGCCATGAGCAAATCAAAAATTTTCTCTTCATAAGTTAATTGTCTCACACATTTTATGACAGTAACCTAACTCTGAAAAAGACATTGATAAAGGAAGAAGGTAAAGCTCAAGCATGTAAGAAAATCATTCAAACATCCTTTCACTATCAGGTAACAAGAGCTTTGAATGAGCTATTAATTTTAGCTAATTCTTCCTTAAATGCAGTCATTTAGGGAGCTCACACTGCAGATGTGTAATCATAAAAAAAAAAAAAAGTGATAGCTGTTCATTTTATACAGAACCCAAGGGAACATCTCTCAACTGTACTAACTGGGGCACTAGTTTATTGACTGGTGGGGGCCCTCTTAACCAATCTGCCCTCAGGTTCATTTTTGGTTCTTATCCTCCTCTTGTCTGAATCAAAGAGGAGGTGGTTCTGATCCCTCAAGCTGGATGTCTAAGGCTGTAATGTCCCCTAAGTTTTGGTTGGGATTGACCAATAGTTGGGTCTGTGGGACATTGAAGAGAGGAAAGAAAGAATCCTCCCCTCCTAGTGTTCTCTCGCACCCCACTTGAATTTCTTCTAATGTTCAAATTCTACCAGGCAGACTCCCCTGGATTATGTTTTCTCCAGGTGACCCTTCATCTGGCTTCTGCAATCACCACCAGCTCTTGTCCTTTGGCACAGGATAATCCATTGCTACTGTGCTGCTGTTGCTGATGTCTCAGGAGCTACACAGATTCCCGTCTGACTTCTCAGGTCTTCCACCCTCTAAAACAAATCTCCACCTCTCCATATGTTCTGGTGATTCGGGGGTACGGCTTAGACACTAATACCACAACCAGTAATAGAGGAGTCCTTTGCAAAAGTGAGAGAAGGTTGAGGTGTGTTACTTAGGCCCTCTCAATCTACTTTCTGTCTGATGATCCCCTCAACGTGTACAAAGTTCCAGGGGTCTTCTCTGTTCTTGATATGGTTTAGATATGAAATGTCCCCCAAAACCTCATGTGTGAGACAATACAAGACAGTTTAGAGGTGAAATGGCTGAATTATAAGAGCCTTATCCTTATCAGTACATTAATTCCTGATAGGAATTAACTGGGTGGTAACTGTAGACAGGTAGTTTGTGGCTGGTGGAGGTGGGTCACTGGGGGCATATTTTTGGGGTATATATTTATTTCCTAGTGAGCCAAGATTAGTCTCTACATGTATTAATGTTAAAACAATCCCAATATAAACATTTACTAGCAATTAAGACGACAATCTAATCTTTATTTTAACCTCTCAAAGATGAAGGAAATAGAGTTGGGGATGTAGCTTAGAGGTAGAGTACTGGCTTGGCATGCGTGAGGCCCTGAGTTCAATACACAGCACCGAGAGAGAGAGAGAGAGAGAGAGAGAGAGAGAGAGAGAGAGAGAGAGAGAGAAAGAGAGAGAGAGAGAGAGAGAGACAGTTCAGAGCCTATAGTATTATTGCCAAAAGTCTCAGCTTTTACTCTGCCATTCATTTCAAACCCTCAAAACCTCAACTACTCCCTAGCTTTCATCAGAAGGAATTCCTAACAATCTCCCTAGTCCGAAGTTGTGAGGCCTTACTTGGTCTTTCAGTCTCATGTCAAAATACCAATTTTTAAAAATTTAAATCAAATTAATTTCTGTGACTATGTCCAGCCCCTTTTTTCTGCATTCTTATGCAAAAGTCTTATCTCCTCCCATGGGTTTTTGGCTTCTCCCTTAAACATAACATCAATGGTCTTATCAAAAAGCTAGCAAAGTCTGCTTGACTTTGTTTTCATTTTTTATTTTCTTTCAAACAGTAAGGAAGAGGGAGTGCAATCTAGGTTACTTTTAACTCTTAAGCTTGCTGCTTTATTTTTGCAGCCAGAAGTGATGTAAACAAATTTCTAAGTATGGAATACCAGTAGAGGAATCATGATCAACATAGTTGCCACTACCAAAAACATCAACATGCTGTCTGTCATAATTAGCACTATCATTATTCTCTTTTTAAAATTTAATTCTATGTGTCTCCTGCCATACTGTATTTTGAAAGCCTTACCTCATATATACTCATATATATAGGATATATATATATATATATATATATATATATATATATATATATATATGATAATGAGCCTCACAATGATAAAGAAACTAATTTCTTGTATGTCATATGGTGTCTACTACATGACCCAAGACAGTTGTACTAATGTCAGCAACATGTCCACATTCCACCTAACAGAAAGAGGGATAAGTACAGTAGCAAACACATTCCTTTTTCTTAATATCATAACCTGGAAATTATATGTTTCTCTTTGTCATATCTAATTAGTTAAACTCAAGGGCTTTATTACAAAATCAGAGAACATGTATAATGTCCAGTTGAAGTTAACTGAGATGTTGCTCAATGTGCAGCCTCCATCCTCAAGAAAAAATCACTTTGGTTGCTAAGGCAATTGGATTTACTTGGGTTCTCATCTGTTTCTGAACTGGTTTTGGAACTTTTGACAGAACATGTTTATTCATAGGCTCTGTGTAAGCTTTGCTGGGAATGCTGTTCAATACTTATGATAAGGTTTTCACGATCTGTGCAGTGAGCCTGCCTCCATGCATCAGTAGAACTTACCTTTTCTATTATTTTAGGTCCAATATTGTAATGCAGGACTCATTGCTTCGAGAGGCAGCCAGATTAATCCTTTCTAAAATCTAAATGTAATTCTTTTGGCCAATAACACTCAATGTTTTACATTTTATACCCAACATTTTACAATGTTCTCATGATTAACCAATTTTTCACTGATGACAAGATCCTGAGTTACCTGGTCCACAACCCCTCCTTGATGTCTTCTACCACAGGACCTCAGACCAGCCATTGCCTCTGTGGCAAGTGTTCTTTTCCCAGATACACCAATGTTTCCTCCCCTAGCAGGCTGGTAAATCACAGTGAGGACTTCCCTTATGACCTTGTAAGACATGGAAGCTCACTACTGATATCTCTTTGTTCCCCTCAACCTGTTTTATAATAGTCTTCCCCTTATCTGAAATCTCACATACCATGGTTTCATTTACTGCTCCCCCAAACTGGTCTGAAAATATTAAATCATGTATTCCATAAGTAACCAATTCATACATATTAAATTGAGTGTTTTTCTAGGTAGTATGTTGCAATGTTTTACTGTCCTGCTGCATCCCACTAGGGACACAAAAAAATCCCCTGTCCAGTCTACCCACACTGTATATGCTACCTGCTTGTCAGTCATTTAGCTCTCATGGTTATCAGATTGACTATTGCAGTACTGCAGTGATTGTGTTCAAGTACCCTTACCTTGTAACCACATGCCACATCACAATGTCTGTTCTTCACCTCAATTTATCTCATCGTGTAGGTATTGCATCATCTCATATTATTCTGAGAAGGTTCAGAAGAATGCATTAAGGTATGCAAGAGAGAGAAAAAAATTATGTAACTTTTATCATAGTATACTATTATAATTGTTCTATTTCATTGTTAAAAGTAGTTAATTTATCTCTTACTATGTCTAATTTATAAATTAAATTTATCATAGATATGTATCATAGGAAAAACATTGATATATAGACTTCAGTACTATGTATAGTTTCTGACATCCATTGGGGCATTTGGAATGTCACTCCTAAACAAGGGAGAATTACACTGTTTTTATCTTTATTTGACTTATGAATTAATGTGCTATGTGTTTATTTGCATAGTGTCTCACTCCTTTCTCCCATGAGAAGCATTATGAGGATCAAGATGTTGACTGTTAGTATAAACTGGATTCCAGTGTAAAGAACAGTTTTTAGCACAGAGTAAATATCAATAAATGTTTCATAAATGAATACATTTGAGTGCTGGGGCAAATTCCAACTCTTTGGTCATAGGGTAAATTGTTTACTTCTTTTGGTTACACAAATCATGGCTCCCAGTTTTCATTCACAAACAAGCCCAACCTTACACTTTCGATCACATTCCAACCAGAAGTGGTGGTTTCTCCTCTGACCCACCATGTCTGTTTCCAACACGTTTCTCTGTATGTGATTCATAGCTATGTGGACTTAAGTTTGTTATTTACTATGGACCTGCATTTTACCATCTGAGAGGTGAATAATACCTTCTCTCGTGCGGTTCAATAATGAAGGAAAATGAGATCACTCTGGCATGGTGCTTGGCATGTGGTTCTTGAATAGATGCTGCATATTTTCAATTAAGTTGCAGGCTTTGGGGAGCAGGCATTGTGAGAGAAGCCATGGGGAAGGGGCAGATCATCTTAGTGTACTGATAGCTGAGGATGACTCATAGCAGGAATTTCTGACTATAAACACAGAAATGGAGCTTGAAATATTTTGGTAGCACTCATGACTGCATGGCCTCCAGTAACTTTACCATTGTGGGAATATACCACATTGACCAGAACCAGTAGTTATATTTTCAGTTTTGAAAATATTCTGAGCCTAGGCTCTGGCTATTGATGATCTGGGTTACTCAATTATTCCAGCTAACAGAAGGATGAGAGGTCACATTTCAGGTTTATAATGATTTTCTACTATAACCTCTTCTGATTCCCAATTTTATCCTGCCAGAATTGAAACTCTATCTTACCTGTCATCATTAGCAAGCAGTATTTTTGAAACCCTTCTATGGATATGGGACTATTAAGTATGCAATAATACACCATGTGTCTCCTGAGAGGAGAATGTGTGTGGGTCCCTGATTCAGAGGATTGACATGTAAGAGCAGAACAGGTAATAGAGGGCTTCCTGAGGAAAACTGAGGACCTGGTCCATAAACCAGAAGAGCTTTCTGCTTTCTACCTGATATAGGCTCAGGTCACATTATAGAGTTGAAAGTCTACACAGATGTATTGGCCCAGACCTCTGCAACCTTGTCTCTACAAGGTATCTCATCATTACACAATCCTTTCGCAAGGCTCTGGCTGGGTAGACAGGATGACTTAACCAATACTTCAATGGATACAACTGAATCCAATCGTCCCAGATGCTTAGGTTAATTGACTCACATGAATAAACCCACTCTATGGGATGGATGCAAGTCAATGAATTTCATAACTGATGTGAGTCATTTATTGCCTGGGCTCTGACATGTGGGCAAAGAAGAACTAGCAAAAACTCCCCAGCGACCCTAACCACCCACTATCAGTACAAAAGGAGCACATTTTCAGAGTCCGAGCATATGGATCAGATGATTGTACTTTCTCATATGGTACGGCTGGTTAGAATGACCCCAAGTGAACTGCTAGATAGAGGAAAGCAGGTGTATCTGTAGGTTTAAAATTTACACTCAAGGGAACAGAATATTTTCCCTAACACTGGCAAGGGTGTGGTCTTCTCATAGTACAGCCATCCCAAATCTTCCTGGGTCAAAAGATACTTGTCCCAGACCCTTCTATCCCAAACTCCCAAGAGAAAAGAAAAGATAAATACTTTGGTTTTTTAGGTATATTAAAGTGTGCCACCTAGGCCTATTATGTATTTTTGTAGGTGAGGACAAAGCCAACTTTATTCTTCCTGTATGTAAACACTACTGTCACCTTGTCATTGTTCTAGGTTAAGTAATACCAAGGAAAACCGTACAAAAACAAAAAAAGTCCAGAAAACTGTCTTCTACAAGATTTAAGCTAATCAAATCAGCAGGCCTCCCAGTGTGAAAAGTTGTGTTTAAATAGAAAGTACTGAAAAAGGGAGACCTAAGTCTTTCTCTCTGTTCTTTTTAGCAAGACATCTCTGAGCATTTAATTTAAGGCAGGCAGTGTGCAGATTCCTGCAAGAAACTGACTACTTGGAAAAACAGATGTGTTCACAGAAAAGCACAGAACAAAACAAAAGGTAACACAGGCCACACTGGGATAATAGGCGGTGCACCAGGGGGAAGTGGACAAAGAAAATAGAGATCTCTGTGGCATCCAGTCCCTATCTTTTGTTCCAGTCACCACACCAGCAATTCCTTATCTGGTGACTGTCTCTCCTGTACAATATAAATTCCAGAAGGGGAGGGATATATGCATTTTTTTTAACTGTTGCATTACCAGCATCTAATTTTAGAAACAGATTTCACAAAGGCCTACAGCCTGCCAGAGAAGTACAGACCTCAAGAAGGGCCCCCAAGTTTCCCTTTGATTTAGCCTTTTGCAGGAAGCACTTCGGGAGCTGTGGAGTTGTTGACAGTTACTTTCACCTGGTGGGCAGATAGGCAAATAGAATCTACACAGCAGTTGGGAGAGGCCAAGAGGGCATGAAAATATCCCATGGGAATGGAAAACTGAGCTTTGCAAAGCACCTGATGAAATTCTCACCCCATTCATGCAGCAGAGATTGAAGTGCTGTACCTTCCTGGGAATTGCAAGCTAGGACTGTTTGTATCCCCCACGCCCCCTCCACAAAAAAGAAAAAAAAAAAAACGCGGCCCCCTCCACAAAAAAGAAAAAGAAAAAAAAAACGCGTCCCACTCAGCCTCCTGGTTTGCACAGCTGTTTTCCTAGAGTCAAGTTCATGAATTCTTTCCTGACAATAAAGAAATGTGCAGTTTTTCCTTTGCTTATTAATATTTTCCCTCAGGGTTAGTCATCACTTAACGAACACCAATCCAGACACTTAATTAAATGTTCAATAGGCACTTCTGAATGCATGAATATTAGATGGACAAATTTTCTGATTATAGAAGTCCTTTATGGACATATTAAAAATTTAGAGAATTCAAAAATGCAATGAAGACAATTACTATCTACCCAAACCCTTACAAGCAAATCAAACATACAGTATTTAATTGATGTCATTGTAGATACTTTTCAGCACATATATTTGAATATGTACAAATGCAAAGAAACAATGTATTTTAGGAGATGTGAAAGAAGTTCCGATCTTAAAAGTATTCTTTGAAAAATATATTTGAAAGGAAAGAGTGGGATTTGATTAGATTTGATAGTTTGCATTATGATCATCAAAAAGTCTCTGATATTTATTTCTTGACAATTTGATTTATCAAAATTTATGAAAAGTATATTCAAGCTTCTTATGATTTTAGGAACTCTCAGATTTTTCCAGTACTTTCAACAATATTTTGATATCTAGAGTAAAATGATTAATGTCTGTTCACCTTAAATTTTGATTGTAAATTAAATGAAAATTATACAATATTCCTAGTGTGATTCAGTACCCGAGTGCTTGAAACCAGGATTACCTTCCCTAATACATTTCTGTTTGACTTTGGGAAATAGATTTTTTTTTTCTTTTTAATTTTAACTTTTCTGTGAAGCTTAGATGCATCTCAAACTATTTTTATTTATTGTTTGTTTGTTTTATTTTAAAACATCTTGCTTCCATTGGTAAAATTGGGACAAAAGTCATATTGCTTGGGAGGTTTTCTGCAAAGACTACACAACTAATTATCCGTGAATTTTTGCAACATGCATGGCAGTGAGTAAGAGTTGTCTTAGGACCCTAGATGTGGTGTTGCTCATTTCTTATACTTTACCTCAACGTGAAAAATCTTTCTTCTTTAATAGGTAATTATGATAGGTTATTTCCTTTGTTGTTTTGAGTTTATTTAACTGGTCTCAGATCTTTAATTTAATACTTTAAGAAATAAAAAATATATATATTTTAGATATAAAAAACAGGGTATAAAAATGTATGGTTTGCAAACCTTAATTCTTCAATTCTATGAACCATGTTTCTTTGCATTATCATATATATTATATATACACACATAATATGACATACATATGTGTGTGTCTTTGATGTTTTTGTAAAATATATATTTCATTTGAAAAGTTTGGATTAAGCTAATAGTTATTTTTAATGTATTTTAAAATACATTTTCAGAGAGGAGGAAAACATGGCATCGGGAAGGGAGTGAGCTGCCACAGGCCTCCATGCCAGCATGGGCCCCGCACCCAGAAGTGCCAGCAGATCTCACCTAGTCTGAATGCTCCATCTATGAGAGTGTTAGAGGACCCCTATGCAGCTGCTCTCCGCAGAAATCACAATCACTGTGACCTGGCACTGGGCTCCGGGCCTCAGCGTTCATGTAGGACTTCCGGTGTTGGACTACAACCCAAAGCTTGAAGTTCTAGCCCACACAAGACTGCTGAGCACCTTAGCAGAATCACCTCTCAACACATCTGCAGATCGCCAACACTTTGCTCTGCTCCCATGTTAGTCAGTCAGCTGCTACCTACCCACAGCACAATGCCATCACCCAGCTCCCCCACCTCCCCAGGCTCCCCCAACCTCCCCAGGGTCCCCTCACCTCTCCAGGCTCCCCCCACCTCACCAGGCATTCCGGGGCTGAAAGCAGATGGCCGCCATCTTGGCTCAACATTCTCACCATATTAGCTGGGGGCAGTTCCAAGATCAGATCTCCAGCGGTCAGGTACCAGATTTCCAACACCCCCCCCACACACAGCGGAGATAACCCAACACAATAGCTGCCCAACACAGGTGTGCAGTGTGACCAGGGAGTCACCCATGGGAGCCCCAGGGTGAAAGTTTCCTCAATTGAGAGCTGTTAAGGGAGAGGGAGACAGGGCTAAAGTCTGGAACCTAACAGAGAGACCAGGAACTGATAAATCTCTAGGCAAGAGAGGAAGATAGTAATGGGCACTCAAGTCATTCGAGGGGTCCCAAGAGGAGACCCATGAGGTGCAGTCTTTCTGCAGGGACTAGCTGGTGCCACTCCCTGCATCCAGGCACCTTGCACCAGGACCAGTCTTCCCACCCTGGTTATCTCCACCATCTGGAGGACAGAGACACCAGCTTACAACAGACAAACCCACCTATTGGATGAGAAGAGAAATAGGAAAGATATGGATCTCTAAAGGTAGCTACAATCCTGGTTTCTTCCTTTGAGAATTTTGTTTGTTTGTTTTTTCTCTTCTACCTCTCTATCCTCAGGCCCTCACATCCCCAACGTATGTGAAACCAAGAACTTTGCATGAAATAGGACTTTGAGGACTGAGTCATCTGACTCATATAGATGTGTTGTATATGCCCTTTTTTTCTCTTCCTTTTTATTCTTTTATTTTTTCTTTCCCTCTCCAAATTTTACTGTTTTAACATCTGTATTTTTCTAAATACATATGTGTGTGTGTTTTATGTACTTTACTGTCATCCCATGTACTAGCCTACCCTAAATTACTTCCTGTCTATTCTCTTTCTACTAGCTCTCTTCATTAGATTTCTTTTTTACACTTCCTGAGATATATTAACTCCATATCCTCACATCCTACCTCCTCAGCATATCATCCTAAGTCCCACCCCATTTTATTGTCCACCATAGAAACTGTAAACCTTTTTCCAAAACTACTGATTATATTTTAGATAATAATTAAATCCAATATTTCTGTACATTGAGACTAAACTGTAAACATCTTAATAACAGCACATTGTTCATAGGTGGTATATTGTTGATATTGGATCTGTTAACATTGTTCTTCCCCACAAAGGAGGGATCTTGGAACACTATAAGAGCACTACAAACCTATAGGGTAAAAACCATAACAATCTAGACCCACAGAGCTGGAAAGGAAGACACACAGTCTATTCAATGAAATAATATCAGAAAACTTTCCAAACATGAAAAGACAAGGGGAGCAAGTGCCCCAACAAATGAAGACACCACATCATTAGAATCATTGGCAGCCACAGAAGAAGAAATGACAGAGAAGGAGTTTAGGATGTACCTGGTTCAAATGTTTTGTGAGCTCAAGGAAGAAAAAAGAGAGCAAATACAGGCAGTGAAATATCACTTTGAAAAGGAGCTATGTAAACAAATACAGGAAGAAAATAATCACCTCAACAGGGAGATAGAGGTTCTTAAAAAAATCAGAAATCCTTGAAAGGAAAGGATATAATAAACCAAATTAAAAGCTCAAATGAAAGCATCGTCAACAGAATAGACCACTTGGAAGATAGGACATCAGACAATGAAGGCAAAATATATAATATAATCTTGAAAAGACCACAGAGCAATAATGGGATAATGATAAGAAACCATGAGCAGAATATTCAAGAAATATGGGATAGCATAAAAAGACCAAATTTAAGAGTTATTGGGATAGAGGAAGACATAGAGGTTCAAACCAAAGGAAAGAACAGTCTATTCAATGAAATAATATCAGAAAACTTTCCAAACATGAAGAATAAATTGGAAATCCAAATTCAAGTGGCCTACAGAATGCCAAATGTACAAAATTTCAACAGATCCACACCAAGGCACAAGCCCAACATACAGAATAAGGAAAGAATTTTAAAAGCCACAAGAGAAAGGAATCAGATTACATACAGGGGAAAACAAATTAGGATAATGGCAGATTTTTCAACACATATCCTGAAAGCTAGAATATCCTGGGACAACATATATCAAGTGCTGAGAGAAAATAGGTGCTAACCAAGAATCTTGTATCTAGCAAAATTAAGGTTTAGATTTTGAAGATGAAATAAAAACCTTCCATGATAAACAAAAGGTAAAATAATTTATAGCTAGACAACTGACACTATAAAACATCCTTGGAAAAATATTCCATGAAGAGGAAACAAAAAACAACAATGAGAATCAGCAGGGGGAGTTCATTCCCTAAAGAAAAAACTAATCAAAGAAGAAAATCAAGTCAATAACAAAAATTTAAAAAAAATATGGCTGGGGATACAAATCATGTATTAATAGTAACCCCGAATGATAATGGCTTAAACTCACCAATAAAAAAGACATAGGTTTGGGCTGGGGATGTGGCTCAAGCGGTAGCACGCTCGCCTGGCATGCGTGCGGCCCAGGTTCGATCCTCAGCACCACATACAGACAAAGATGTTGTGTCTGCCAAAAACTAAAAAATAAATATTAAAATTCTCTCTCTCTCTCTCTCCCTCTCTCTCTCTCACTCTATCTTTTTTAAAAAAAAAGACATAGGTTAGCAGTTGGATTAAAAAAAAAAAAAGACCCAACAATATGCTGCCTTCAGGAGACTCATCTGATAGGAAAAGACAATCACAGACTGAAGGTGAAATTTTAGGACAAATCGTACCACTCACATGGACTGCGGAAGAAAGCAGGGGTTTCCATCCTCGTATCAAATAAAGTAGACTTTAAGCCAAAGTTAATCTAAAGGGATAAAGATGGACATTACATACTATTCAATATTACCATACACCAACAAGACATACAATCATGAATATATATATTCCCCAAACAATGGTGCAGCTACGTTCATCAAACAAATTCTTCTCAAGTTCAAGAGACAAATTGATCACAACATAATAATCTTGGGTGACTTTAACATATGTCTCTCACCTTGTTTGGATAGATATTCCAAACAAAATTGAATGAAGAAACTATGGAACTCAATAATATAATCAATAACTTAAACTTAATTGACATATATAGAATATTTCATCCTGCATCAAGTGGCTACACTTTCTTCTCAGCAGCACGTGGATTGGATCCTTCACTAAAATAGACCATATACTATGTCACAAAGCAACTCTTAGCAAATACAAAAAAGTAGAAATACTACCATGTATTTTATCAGATCATAATGGAATAAAATTGGAAATCAATGACAAAATAAAAATTACTCCAACCCCTGGAGACTGAACAATATGCTACTGAATCAACAATGGGTTACAGAAAACACAAAGAGAAGATTTAAAAATTCTTACAGGTAAATGAGAATATAGACATGACATATAAAAATCTCTGGGACACTATGAAATCAGTTCTAAGAGGAAAGTTCATTGCACGGAGTTCATTCCTTGAAAGAAGAAAGAGTCAACAAATACATCACTTAACACTACATCTCAAAGTCCAAGGAAAAGAAGAACAAATAAACAGCAAAGGGAGTAGAAGGCAAGTAATAATTAAAATCAGAGCTGAAATCAATGAAATCGAAACAAATGAAAAAAATTGACAAAATAAAAAGTTGGTTCTTTGAAAAAATAAATAAAATTGACAGACCCTTAGCTATGTTAATGAAGCAAAGGAGAGAGAGAACTCAAATTACCAGCATATGTGATAAAAAAGGTAATATCACAACAGACACTACAGAAATATAGAGGATAATTAGAAAACATTTTGAAAACTTGTACTCCAATAAAATAGAAGATATTGAAGGCATTGACGAATTTCTTAAGTCATACGACTTGTCCAGAATGAATCAGGAAGATATACTAATATCAAGTGATAAAATAGAAGACGCCATCAGAAGCCTACCAACCAAGAAAAGCCCAGGACCAGATGGTTACATAGCCGAGTTCTACAAGACCTTTAATGAATAACTAATACCAATACTCTTCAATTTATTTCAGGAAATAGAAAAAGAGGCAGCACTTCCAAACTCATTCTATGAGGCCAATATCACCCTGATTCCAAAACCAGACAAAGACATATCAAAAAAAAAAGAAAGAAAGAAAGAAAAAGAAAACTTCAGACCAACATTTCTAATGAATATAGATGCAAAAATTCTCAATAAAATTCTGGCAAATCGAATTAAAAAACATCAAAAAGATCGTGCACCATGATCAAGTGGGATTTATCCCAGGTATGCAAGTTTGGTTCAACATAAGGAAATCAATAAAGTTAATTCATCACATCAATATACTCAAAGATAAGAATCATGTGATCATCTCAATAGATCTAGAAAAAGCATTTGACAAAATACTGCACCGCTTTATGTTCAAAACACTAGAAAAACTAGGGAAAACAGGAATATATCTTAACATTGTAAAGGCTATCTACGCTAAGCCTCAAGCCAACATCATTCTTAATGGAGAAAAAATGAAGGCATTCACTCTAAAAACCTGAACAAGACAGAGATGCCATCTTTCACCACTTCTATTTAACATAGACCTTGAAACACTGGCCACAGCAATTAGACAGATGAAAGAAATTAACCTAATCAATAACCCAATCAATAATGAGTCAAGGATATAAACAGACACTTTTCAGAATAGGATATTCAATCACTCAACAAATATATGAAAAAATGTTCATCAAATGCACATCAAAACTACTCTAAGATATCATCTCACTCCAGTCAGAATGGCAGCTATTATGAAGATAAACAATTAGTGTTGGTGAGGATGTGGGGGAAAAGGCACACTCATACATTGCTGGTGGGACTGCAAATTGGTGCAGCCAATATGGAAAGCAGAATGGAGATTCCTTGGAAAATTGGGAATGGAACCACTATTTGACTCATCTATCCCTCTCCTAGGACTATGCCCAAAGGACTTAAAAACAGCATACTACAGGGAGACAGCCACATCAATGTTTATAGCACCACAATTCACAATAGCTAAACTGTGGAACCACACTTAATTCCCTTTAGTAGATGAATGGATTAAAAATGTGGCATATATACACAATGGAATGTTACTCAGCAATAAAAGAGAATAAAATCATGGCATTTTCAGGTAAATGGATGCAGTTGGAGAAGATAATGCTAAGTGAATTTAGCCAATCCCCCAAAAAACAAATGGTGAATGTTTTCTCTGATATAAAGTGACTGACTTAGAGTGGGATAGGGAGCTGGAGCATGGGAGGCATAGATGAACTCTAGATAGGGCAGAGGGTGAGAGGGGAAGGGAGGGGGCAGGGGGTTAGCAATGATGGTGGAATGTGATGGACATCATTACCAAAGTACACATATGAAGACATGAATTGGTGTGAGCATACTTTATATTCAGAGATATGAAAAATTGTGTTCTATATGTGCAATAAGAATTGTGATGCATTCCTCTGTCACGTATTTAAAAAATAAAAGCAATTAAATATAAATAAATAAATAAATCTGTTTTTAGTAAAAACTACATTTTCAAATTTATTTTTCTAAGCTGAAAGCTTTGATTATATATACACATGGTCAAATTGATATAAAATTTTGATCATATGTATACATGTGATACATGTGTATGCATATTATACACACATACATGTGTATGTATGTATATATGTGTGTGTGTGTGTGTGTGTGTGTATATATATATATATATATATATATATATATACAATTTTCTCTGCATCTCTGCATTCTATATGAAGTAGGATTTAGCCTGTTACCCAGTTTATTGACTCCTACCATCCATTTATTTGGATAGCAATAATTTCTGTTATAAAATTTTTAACTTGGATAGTAATTATTTCTATGATTTCCATTTATGATATTGTTTTTTCTTTAGTTAATACAATTTGCAATAATTAAGAGATCAGATCTTTCACTAATTTCTCTGCAACTGCTATCTGTTTGGTAAAATATCTTCCCTGTTACTGAGACCTTGATTTTGATTCACTTCAATGTCACCCAAGAATGTCTTCAGCTATTCCCCCGCCCCCCGTCCCGCCCCACATAGCCTTCTGTGTGTTTTGTTTTCTGAGATTTAGCATTATTTTAGAATTCCTTTATTTTGGCTTCATACACCAGTGAAAACTTGTAGGGTATAAAAATTTATGGTTTGCAAACCTTCCCCTCATAACTTCGTAACTGTTTCTCTCATACTTTCTGGTATTTAATCTCACAGGAAAGGCTGAGGACAGCAAAATTTTGCCCCTTTTTTTATCACATCTTTGGAGTTCTCTTTTTTGCATGTTAGAGTGTTGGATATTTTTCCCCTTTATTAGTGTAATTAAAATCTCTCCAAATGGAATGTCTAGCTGTCTTATTCTTTTTATGTCCATCCTCAAAAGTTCAGATGTCCTTTTATCTACTAACATTTTTTAGGTGCTAACCATTTCTCTTCAAATATGTAATATTGTCTTTGTTTGGCTCTTCTGGCTCCCTCCAATAGGCTGTATCTAGGCCTTGGGTGGTTTCTCTCTCTGTACATCTGTCAACAACTCTCCCATGATTTGGTTCTCACATTCCCAATCGATATACAAATTACCCTACTGATTCGATTTTGTAGCATTTTCCCCATTACACTTTCGTATGGAGGTTTTTACTTTAGTGTTTTATTTTTTTTAAACATTACAATTCTTCTTTGATTCTTTAATTAAAAAAAAACATTTTTAGTTGTAGGTGAACACACTGCCTTTATTTTGTTTTTATTTTTATGTGGTGCTGAGGATCAAACCCAGTGCCTCCTATGTGTAGGCAAGTGCTCTACCACTGAGCCACAACCCAGCCCTCCTTTGATTCTTGATCATCTCAGCTTGCTATCTTCTGTATTCACTCAATCATTCCATCCTACCCTGCTTCCTCTTAGTCACCCCACTCACCCTTTACCCTATGACTTGTTCATTTTCACAGAAACCATAGGTTCATGCTTCTTACTGATGATGTTTAATAGGTTTTTATTGCTTTGTCTACAGATGATTCTCTCTCTTGTTCAGGGAATGCCACCGAATCCTTATTTTAGGGGATCAGTTGTTCGTATTCCATTTCTTTCTCTCCCTCTCTGTCATCCAAATGAAGCCGTCAGCTTCAAGTTTGCATTTCCTTCTCTCTAACCTTTAGCCATCTCTTTGGCACCATCCCTTAAATGTTCCACTGAGTTTCAAAAGTCTGTGATCCAATGAACTTGCATCCTGACTATTCTTCTTTAATGAAAAATGTCATCTGTATGTGTATGTGTATATTTATATATATGTATATGTATATGTGTATATATATATATATATATATATATATATATATATATATATATATGTATATTCTTTTCAAGGAGCTAAAAATTCTCCCACCCAAAATTTGACAGGATGTTCTATCTTGTGGTACTCTACTACAGATCTTCTCTTCCTGAGCAAATGAGCTAAAATCCAGTAAATGAATGGCCAATGAAGTCCTTTTCTACTTGCCATCAGGTAGACAGAGCTACTCTGGCTTATAAAGATTCATCCTGAGTCACCCCATGATCCATTTTCTTAGTTTGGGGCCATCTCTCTCAAAATTTTCTGAAAATACTACTCAGATTTGGAGGGAATATTGTTAGTCAAAATGAGTTTGGGGTGTTTTTCTGATTGTTTATATGTGTGTGCATTCCAGTGTTCACCTTAACCTACAGGCCTTTCAGTAGGAAGCTAGATAGATTGTAACGAAGGCTATTTACCAAAGTACACTTTCAAGAGAAACCAGTTCTACTGGGGATGGCAATAATGGTGGCCATCAGACAGCAGGGCAGCTTCATGCACCTGGCAGTATTTTAATTTAAGGGACTTGAGAGATTTATAAAATTGAAAGTTCAAGAAGCAAAAATGTCATTTTTGACCACCTGTGTCTTTCTGAGTCCTGATTAAGAACATGAATACACAGGAAAGAAAATCCCAGGAGATAAATGGAAATATTTGAGGTTTTATAAATCTATGTAATCATAATCACATTATAAGTTAGAATTTACTAAACCAGGATTTGGTCTCAAATTTTTAAACATGCAACTATTTTCTACTTTGACATGTTTGTACGGAGTTTAAATAAAGCAGTTTCAAGCTTATCTATATTCAGAATATACTACAGAGCAATTTGTGGTTTGAGTACCTTCTTAAATAAAGACAAGTGCTTCTCTGTTTATGTGGTTTGGTCAATGGAATCTTTGTAATTAGATGTATAAGCTCTTCCCTTATCAGCAATTTGAAGAAGCTCTGATGATTTTATTGGAGAATTTGACTTTTAAAAATGTAACCACACTCTTTCAATTCTTTATATTCTCTGTTTCTGTTATTTTAGTTTATTGATGATTGCTTGCTTCTTGTCACTTTCAAATGATCACTTTATTTAAAAGTGAGCCCAATGCATTTTGGTAGTACCAAAATGTTCACTCATTAAAACTGGTGACATTAAGTCATATTGCTTTCACTGCATTGGTTGCTAAGAAAATCATCAGCTTAAGCAATACCAACTGTATTTCAATAGAGAAATTAATCTTTTCTTGAAAGCCTCATCTAATCTCCCTTGTTCGACAGGAAGTTTTCTGCCTTGTAGGCATTTGTGATCTTTTGGCAGTAAAGAAGAAATATGATCTTTATAAGTAGAACTTTAGATGATTTTTTTTAAAAGAGGAACACATAAATGTTCTAAAAATAAGATTGACTCTACTTGAATGCAAGTTTCAGAGGGAATGGATTTATAAAGTATTTATTTCTGCTAGAAGTGCCATTTGGCAGAAAAAGCACTTTCTTATAGCAGGCCGAGAATAACATAGAGACAACCATGGCAAAACCTCAATTTATGAAAAATAACATTTGTATTTTTTCAGACTTCTGACCTTGAACAAAACCTATTTATCCAGATTTTTTTTTGTCTATAAAGAGTATTCATTTTTCTATCTGATTGGGAAGGTCATTATGAAGATTAATGATGACTTTCCAGGGATAAGTTCTGTATAACTTCTTTTAACCAGAGAGTATTAATATTTTACTCCTCAATGAACTTAGTGAAAACTGAAGTAGCTCAGCCAGTCATCCTGGCAGCTGTCGCCTCTCACTAGACAGGAAAGTTGAGGGGAAGTTTTATTTTGGTGTGCCTTCCTAGTTTGTAACCATTTCCTGAGGACCATCTCAAAACAAGTCACTCTGTTCCTAATTACACTGGGCGATGTTGTCTGCTGGCACTTATGTTTTCCCAGGAATCTGCAGCCAAAGAAACATGTTTGAAGTTTTGCCTCAGTGTGCATGGGACACTTCCAGCTGTACCACACAAACTCAAGTGTCAGATGCTTGGATAAGGGTAGGAACTTCTCCCCAGCTCATGATTTCCAACAAGAAAGCATCAATGTTATCCCAGTGGTCTGCATTTTCGAATTTTATGTCTAGTTCTGACATTCCATAGGAAGTAAGATTGAGGGATTCACTAACCTGAACTATGATATAACAAGAGGCCTCAAAGTTATCTTAAAAGATGGAAACTATTAACTCCCTGGTTTCTGAAGTTTGTACTAGATAGAGACATTGAAATTCAGAGGAAAACAACAAAGATATGATTCCTTTCTTGCGAACAGGAGAAACAAATGTTTTGTAAGTTTACGTCTGAATTTTCTATGTAGATGCTAAACTATATGCGATTATGAACACTTCTTTAAAAAATATAAAATTCCATAGGAAAGTGAAATTCAAAATATAAAAAAATTAAATAGGCAAATATCATAAATATAACAACATCCAAATAATTCATTCACTTTTAAAAATAACTTCCCAATATACTGGCAAATATCATTTTCCTCTCTCATTTCTTGACGGTATACTCACTTGATCTTGCTTTATATGACAATAGTTTTGGGAAATTGTCTTAAAAATTGATAGGTAACTTTGGTTCCCTTTAGAGTAGTTGTTTAGAGTATTGAGATGCATAAAATGTAAAAATTCTCACTCAGAACTTCAAAGTGCTTATATTACTGTAAAGGGATGAGCTCTACATTCAGAATTTCTGATAAATTGTGCTTTTTAGGGTTCTTTTTCCTTGAAATTCACTTCTAATAATGAGGATTAACAATCAGTAAGCCAGGGTTGATGGACAGTAAGCATTTATATCAAGAAGAAAATAACAGTCTGCTTCAGGTTGCTATAAGAAATATGACACTTTGTAAAAAACAAAACAAAAAAGCATCTCATAATACTGGAAAAAACAGGAGCATGGTACAGTTTCTGGTGAGGAACTCATCATGGATGGCATACCATATTTGGAGTATGCACACATGAGAGAGAGAGGTGAGAAAGGAAGTAAGAGAATGTTTTGATAAAACTGATCTCACTTTGTAAGAGCCTGCTCCTGGAGTAACCAATCCAGACCCAGGAGCCTTAATCCACTCCTGAGAGATGGGCTTTAATACCTTCTGAGGGTGGTTCCCCCAATGACTTAATTACCTCCCACTGTGCCCCCACAAACAATGCTCTAACCATAGCGAGGCGAACTGCCGTTTTGAATTTATAAAAATGTCTAACTCTGATTCTAGGAATTTGAAAATGATAAAAGCAATTCCAAGCAGGACCAAACAATCTCTAGTATCGGATGCTTTTCTCAGACTCGGGGATCAGGATTATCAGGATTGGGGTTGATGTTCCTATTAGTGTTGCACCCTGCCCACAGTCTGTGATAATGGTGTACACAATTTGTCATATCATGGCTTTTTCTTTTTTCTTCCTTTTCTCATCATGGGATATACCTATGTTACAAAGAAGAAAATGTAAATAAACACCCAAACTTTATTTCATTGCCTCAATTTTTCCATATAATATTCTCCAATCAGGTTAGCCAGGCACTGATGGAGGGATTGTTAATTCAGATTAATTGTTGTCACTTCTCTGGTGTGGTGACTCTGGTGTCTTTCTCTAAAAAGCAGGAAGCACTTAGTAGAATGTCATGCTCCCAGCTCAGGCTTTTAACTAATTTAATGATGGTGATGAAGATGAAAGTGAGTGCTGCAATAATGTACATTTAACAATATTTGCTCCATTACTGTAGTCCATGATTATCTGAAATGTGAGCACAGTAATAGATGTCATTTTGATTTGCACTCTAGGACAAGAAAAATAGTTGCATGTCAACCAGGATGAGATATATAGAATGTGCTAAACCAATCTTGTCATTTAATATCTGATGAAGTACGAGTGATCACCCTTCCTGAAATATGTCAGTTTCTCCTTGTGGAACACTAGGCATTGTTGTTATAGCCAGTACAAATTGCTGTCTAAATGTATGCTCAATTTAACAACTGTCTGTTAAAGTTATCAACACATTCCAACATCCATTATACAAAAGAACCCCTTCATGCATTGAGGCAGAAGTGATTATTAAAATGATTCAGGAAAGGGGAATATCCTTTGGTTCACCTTATAAAACCAGCACATGCAATAGTTTGGAAATCAGGCATTTTTATAGGATGGAGATATATGGTATAAATTTGATGTGGCAGTAAAATTTTAAAAAGAGAGAGAGAAAGAGCAAAGAAATAAAAATCTTTCCATATTGCAGACAAGCTAACCTCTGCTCTCTCAAACCATAAAAAGCATAAAACACCCAGCAGGTGTTTTAAAACTTAAATTAAATTAATTGTTAACATGTTATTATTAATTTTAAAAATACTGGAAAGGTAATATAAAACGTGTGTGTTGACATAATGGTAGAGAGGATATTTAAAAACAAATATAACCATAATGAGGTTTAATTAGATGCATTTTGTTCACAAACAGCAATTACTAGAATATTAACTGAAATATTGTACTATTAGGTTATAGAGTATTTGTAAATGTTTGATAGGCTGGGGGAAACAGGAAGGGGATTTAACTATATCAGATACTCCAATGTGAAAATATGGCTGCATATTAAAATGAGAATATAAAGAAAGTATGCCATTCTGTGTCCATACTCTATAGGTACATGCTAAACAAATAAAAGTGGAAAATGCAATATAAATTTCAATATATCCTGCTTTCTTGAATTAAACCAGACACAACTCGGAAAATATTCATCAAGCACATATAAATACCTGGAACAGTATAGATACTGTGGGAAATAAATGTGATGACTCTCACTCTTCTTTATGCAGGAATAATTATTGCATTTCCCTCTGACTCTTAATCATATGATCATTTATAGAAAGCCATACAGAATGGAGTTGAGAACCATACAAGCATGGGTTTGAGTCTGAGTCTGCTACTTGCTTTTTGTGTAATATTGGTGAATTTATTTAATCATCCCATGCCTCAGTTATCCCTTCTGTCAAATGAGAATCAGGTATCTGCTGCACAGAATTTCAAGAATTAAATTTGATTTAGCTTTAGCTTTAGCCCAGGGCCCAGTGCTCAGGGGAAGTCTCAATAAATGAGTTGATTTCTTCACTTGTCTGCCTCATTAGATGGTGAATCCACCAAGAATGCTTCATATCAAAGAATAGATCATTATTTACCTTCAAATCTCATGCATCTAGCTCAGTGCTTGATCCATCTTGTTTTCTAATTTTTTGAGTGAACAACTATATATACTTTGCCAAACTGCTGTTCTTATCTGCAATGTATATATTTTCATCACAGGTTTACACTGAAATATTACACATAATAGTTATGTATGTATACATACTACCTATTTGTTATTTAGAGAGAAAATTTTTAATTTTTTTTTTTTACTGAAAATTTCTTTGTCTTGATCTTAGAATTTTGGAACTAAATTGTCTTGGCATTATACATCATTTGAAATGTTGAGTAAAAAAAGGTAAGAAAATATTGAAATGTTAAGTATGTGAAGAATTGAGGGTGCTAGTTTCAAGAGCACAGCATAGTCTAAAATATATGACCAATGCATTGGACATATCTGGAGCAAATAAAGGAAATGATAACATTTATATCTGAAACTGACTTTAGTAGTTAGATAGGAATCATAATAATTTTAGAAGAGAGTATGGAAAAGAAACTAGAATCATGATTTGCAGCAAAACTTGTTACTATTAAGTTCTTCTCTACCCTCCAATTTATGATTGCTGTCTTGAAACCATCTTCAATAATGTACTTGGAACCAAGACAAATCCTTATCCCGATGAAGGTGGCAGGGCCAGTACCTTTTTGTGCTGGTAGTTTTAAAGTTTACTTTTCACTTCTACATAGTAAAGCTTCAGTGTAAGGTAGAGATCCAGTTGGATTTTTCAAATCTGTAAGAACCCAAGTCACAGGCCTTCACTCAACTTAAATGGTAGGCTATAGGCACAGAATTCCTCAGTAAACTTGGATTGATTTTATTTCTCCTTTGTATAAGTTTACTGAAAGTGGATAAGCAGCTAACACATGGTTCTCTATCATTTGCCCGAATGATACTGTCTTGTCTGCCTGTGGTTTTCCCAGCAAGGAACACTAGAAATGGGTTTGATGTAATGTTTTCATGGACTAAGAAAGGTCACCACTTGAGGCCTCACCACACAGACTATGCAGTATTTTTAGTGTGGCCACACACATCACCCAATGTCCAGTTGCTAAATTCTGCACAGATTAAGATGAAGTCAAACTGAGAGCACTGAGAGCGAAAAAAACACCAGCAAGAAACACAGGGTCTGGAGTAGAGTCAAAGTCACACGTGACCAAGTTCCCTTCAGCTTTTTGCTCTTCCAATTACAACACATAACTTCCACACCATTGTTTTTGACATATCTATGTTTTGGGTCTATGAAAAGAAAAAGGGCTGAAGAAGGAATGTTTCATGCTCTTAAAAACATTTCCTAAAATTTCACATAGATTTTGATTCTGTCATTGATCAGACTGCGAGCATGTGGACTTCACACATCTATAAGGGAAACTGCAGAATGTGATCTTAATTCCTTAGGACCAGATGCTAAATAAAAATTGGTGGCATCTATCACTAAAAGGAAAGAAGATGGATACCAGGGATTAATAGTCTCTGCCACAAGGAACTTACAAATTCCAGATGCTTCCCACAAAATTTTTCAGAATTACTCAGGTATTTATCCACTCTGGTAATATGCAATAAAAACTTGTTGCCAGTTTAAATGAAAACATGTAAATAAAATATCCTCTATACTTAAAATGAAGAAACAAATGTGTGTATCCAATGTTAATCATCAAAAGACTCTTTATATATGTAGTGATGATAATTTTTGCGTCAAAATTCAGAACACAAGAAGTGAGGAGAATGAAATACTAATGGAAAATATAACAAAGAATATAATTAAGGCTGTTGTGGAAAGTCATGATTGTATGATATTTATTATGTCCTTGAAATTTTGAACCTAAAATCAAGTACTTTTTCTTAAGTAAATATAAGTGGCATCAGAAATAAAATATTGATGATAGCACATAACTGTATTAATTTTAGAAGTGCATCACTAGTATGGAGTAAAACAATGGCTGTATTTTAATATTAACTTAGAATAACTATATCTAAAAAAAAGAATATGGAGAAAATGTGATGGCATTCACAGTTAATCAGAACCCCTTTCATGGAAAGAAACTTCTTTATGGGAAAATACTTCATGACATTTTGGGGTAACATTTAGGCACATAAAACCTTTATATAGGATCTTATTAAGACTTCCTAATAAGTAAAGCTTATCAAACCCAGCCAGCAAGAGAGGAAAATAATTGAGACTCTTTCGTGAAAAATGGGAAAGAAAGATTCAAGGATAGAAATAGAGAAATGGAGTATGAGTGATAGAAAACACATGACCTGTGAGCATTGTGAGCTCCTCCTATAACCCACAAAATCTTGAGAGGCCTATAAATTCTCAAAGTATTTATTATGAATGTCCTCTTTCACTTCTTGATTCCTATAGGTCTGTATTGGGACAAATGTTGGCATCTAGGGTGTTTCAGGTCAACCAAACAATAAAGCAACATAAGAACAGAAAATGATGGAAATGCATGAAGTTAGAGGGTTGAGAAGTTGCTAAAAATATGGGGAGGCCTAAAATTATTCATGTGATAGACAAGGAAATCTAAGTCAATTGATTAAATCTGTGAGTGCCAAAGATATGCTGGCTGATATCTCATATCTGCCATTAATTTTTTGTCCTTCATTTGTTTCAACTTTTTACTCTGAAATCATTTTACATGTACAGGAAGTTGGAAGGATAGTAAAGGGTGTTACCATGAATCTTTATCCACTTTTCTTCAAGGTTATATCTTATATATCTATAACATGCTACACTATCAAATCTGGAAAATTCTCATTTGTGTAATGTGTCCCGATAGTTCAATACACACATGTAAATGCATATAGACATCACTGTAATTAAAATACAAGATTATCCCATCACATAGTACTTTTGCAGGGCCACAATTAACCCTAACCCCTGACCCCTAACTGTATTCTCAGTCTCTGGCAAACACTAATTTCCTCTCCATCTCTGTCATTTTGTTGTTTCCAGAACATGACACAAATGAAATTGTGTTGTCTGCAGCCTTTGGGGATTAGCTTGTTTTCACTCAGCATAACACTCTTGAGGCAATCCAAGTTGTATCAAGTCTATTTAACTGCTGACCAGTTTTCCTTGGCTTGTCTATACCACAGTTGTACCATCTTGCCTGTGTTTGGTTTTGACTACCAAGGATAGATCTGCTGTGAATAATGTGTGCAGGCTTTTATGTGGACACACTTTTATCTACTGCTGGACTGTTTGTGAAGTGTATGTTTAATTTTTTAAAAATCACCCACTTGTTTTCCATAGTCATAGTATCAATTTACATGTTCCAGTTACCAAGAATGTTGAACATCTTTTCATATGTTTATGTATCAGGCATAGATACTTTTTGGTGAAATGTCTCTTCATAACTTTTATTCATCCTCTAATTTTTTTCTTAACTTTGAGTTTTGAGAGTTCTTTGGGTATTCTAGGTTTGAGTCCTTTATCAGGTGTGTCTTATGAAGATGTTTTCTTTCAGTCTGTTTCTTGTATTTAAATCCTTTCAATAGGATTTTTTTTTTGGCAGAAAAGAAATCTCTTTTTTGATGAAGTTAATTTATCAGTTTTATTATTTAATAGATAATACTTTTGGTGTCTAACTGTATCTTAAGCCATAGTTCTTGAGAATTTCTATTTTATTTTTTATTTTATTTCTATTATCTTCTAAAAAATGCCTAGTTTTGCTTTATATAAAAACCTAAGATACATTTTAAGGTGAGTTTTTAAAAGTAGATATGACTTACTTTGAGGTCTGCTTTTTTTTGCTCACAGATTTGCAAACGTGCAAAACCATTTCTAGAAAAGATGTTCAAGTATATTTTTAACACCTGCATTATCAGTTGGCTGTAATAATGCAGGCTGTTTCTGAGTCTTGTGTTTTATTCCACTGATCTCTGTGTCTATCTATATAACAAAGTCAAGAAGCCTAGATTAAGGCAGCAAAATACCTTGAAATTCTGCAAAGTAATTTCTCCCACTCTATGTTTCATTTTCTAAATCGTTTTAGCTACTTTAGTTCCTTCACCTTTCCATATAGGGTTTAAAATAATCTTGTCTACATCTACAAAATAACCTGCCTGGTTTTTGATACGATATCTGTTCAACTTATATAAAACTTGGGTAAAACAGACAACTATATTCTGCTGATATCTATGCACAGGACTTGTCTTCATTTATATATCTTTGTGATTTCTTTCATCAATATTTTATAGTTTTTGACACAGAAGCCCTGTAAATATTTGTTATATTTATACGTATTTCATTTTTTGACTAATTGAAAATTGCTTTGCATTTTTAATTTCTTTCCACATGATCATTGCTAATTTATTGCAACATAATTCTTTTTTATGTGTTCATTTGGTATCCTGCATCCTTGCTGTATTCAGTTCTAGTGCAATAAGTGATTTTGGAGGTTTTTTATTTGTTTGTTTGTTTTTTATGACTTCTGTATAGACAACTATGTCATCTGCAAATAGGGACAGTTTTATTTCTATTTTTACCCCAATCTATATATCTTTTACCTCCTTTTCTCACCTTATTATGATGGACTGAAATTTTAGTGTTATGTTGAATATCAATGGTGAAAACAGATATCTGAACTCGTCCCCAGTGCAAGGAGTAAAACACCAAGAATATCATTGTGAATTATGATGCTAGCTACAGGGTTTGGGAATTTTGTTTTGGCTTTTGGTTTTTTGGGGGAGGGATGGTAAATGGCCTTTATCAAGTTAATAAAATTTCCTTTTAATCGTAGTTTTCTGATAATATTATCAGGATAATCATAAAATATATCTGATGGATTTTCAGGTAAAAGTTGGCAAGAAATTTGTGATTATTTTTCCTGTTAAGCCTATTAATATGTTGGATAATATTAAAGGTTTTTTGTTTGTTTGTTAAGTCATGGGTGTGATACCAATGAGCTAATCATGTCTTCTTCTTTATTTTTAATTTAAAAGCAGGTTTTCACTGAATTGCTGAAGCTGGCCTGGAATTTGTGATCCTTCTACCCTGGCCTCCCAAGTCCCCAGGATTCCAGTCCTGACTGCTATGCTCAGGAATAGTAAGTTGATGCCTATCCAGGCTTGAACCTTTGGAATAAGTTTCAGCTGATTATGGCATTTCATTAATGCTGCTAAATTTTATTTGCTGATATTTTGTTAAGAATTTTTGTGTTTATATCTATACATTTTTTATTGTTATTGTTCTATCTTTATATGGTTTTGATATTAGAGTTTTTAATACTGGATCCATATAAATGGAAATATTTTTTATTCCTCTGTATTTTCATTTGGAAAAAAAATTGGATAGAATTTATTTACACATACACACACACATACATATATTTTTTTCTGTAAATATTTACAGAATTTCACCAGTAAATTATCTGGGTCTGAAGATTTTGTTTTGGGAAGGTTTTAATGTGGGAAATTAAATTTCTTTGATAGTGACAAATCTATTCAAATTATCTACTTTATATTAGATGAATTATCTTAGTTGGTATATGTCATGGAATTGCTAAATTTCATTTTAGTTGTCAAAGTTTCTTGTGAAGAATTCCTTTTAGTATAACCAAATATTTTTCTTTCCTGTGGGACTTAATTTTTTGAATTTCTGATATTGGCAATTTTTAGTTTTCTCTTTTTTCATCATCAATCTTGATTGAGTTTTGTTCTTTTCAAAGAGCAAGATTTTTTTCATTGAGTTTTTTTCTATATTTTTTTTTCATTATTTCCATTGCTTTATAAAATTTTATTTAGTATTTCTTTTCTTTTGCTTACTAGATACATTTTTTCTTTCTTTTTGTGTTGCTTTTCTCTTTTTCAATATGTAATGTATTTACAGTTTTACATTTCCCTTTTAGGATTTTGATAGTTGCGTCCTACATATTTTGGCATTTTTTGTTTGTTTGTATTCGGTTTCAGAATGTTTTCATGGTTTCCCTTCTGACTTCTGTGATCATAAGTTATTTTAAAGGGTCTAGGGTAGTTTTCAAGTGCAGATTGCTTTCTCATTATCTCTCTGTCAGTAGGTTTTAGTTCGATTCATTGTGGTCAGAGAATATATTCAATGTGATTAAAATCACTTAACATTTATTGATGCTTGTTTTATGTCCCAGATAGTTTATGGTCAATCTTTTTAGTTGTTCAATAAGCTATTGAAAAGAATGAGTATTTTGCCATTATTAAAAGGAATGTTCTATTAAATGTTGAGTAAATGCTATTGGATAACGATGTTCTGAGTTCTTATATATTCTGATTTGAAGTTTAGTTGTTCTTTTAATGGTAAAAATAAGAATGTTGAAGACTATCTGAAACTACAAATATATTTTTTCAATTTGATTAGTTTTTAGTCTGTATACATTATAGCTATTTTGTTTAGTTCCTACAAACATTTAAGATTAACATTTCTCCCTGATGGATTGAGCCTTTATCAGAATATAGTATCCCTCTTTATCCCTGGAAATTTTCTTTACTTTTAAGTGTTCATTATCTAATATTAACATAGCCATCCCTAAAACCTTTTGGCTTATGTTTGCATGCTATAAATTTTTGCATCCAGTTGCTTTAAACTTACTAATGTGATTATATTTGAAGTTGGTTTCTTATAGTTGGTTTGTTTGTATAGTGAGCTTATGTTTTTAATGTGCATTAATTTAATCTCTCTTATAATTGTTCTGTGTAGACCTAATCTATTTTAGACATTAAATGTAGTTTATAGTTAATTATACAAAGGCTTTATTCTCCAGATTTTTTCCTTTTTGTTTTCTCTTTCATTTCCATGTTTTGTCTACCTTCCCAAGTTACTTGAACATTTGGATAATTCTATATTAATTTATGTATAATGTTTTTGAAGGTCATTTCACATAGGTTTTTATCATTTACTTTCACTATTATATAAAATATATAATTATATATAGTGCCACTGACTACTGGCATGAAAGACCCTATTGACATTGCTTAGGATGGCTTCTTTGGCATTGAGCCATGACAAAAATGCCTTTTCCACAAAGGCCTATGTGATAACACCCCAGAGAAGAGGTGGTGGGTGCCCCATTATTGCCCAGTGTGTTGAAATCTGTTCTTACCATGTTGTCTCCACTGACGTGAAGTGGAAGAGCTCTTAGTGCTTTATGGTGATAAAGTCCTGACTCCCCTTGACACCACACCAGTTGAGGGCTGAAGGGGTTGTTACTGCCTGCAGTGGGTGCAGCACAACTTCTCCATCTGATGTGAATTAACTGAGGTGGGTTGGGGCTGTGGTCTTTGCTGTTGTGTTTGCCTGTAGTAAAGAAGTTATTTTAACGTCTTCAGTCTTTCTAGGTCTTCCCTTTTCGGCTTTTTTTTTTCTTGTCTATACTCTTTGGCATTTCCAGGTGTTTGGCTATTTTTAGCATCTAGTCCAACAGGTAAGAAGCAAAAAAATCAAAGCAAAACAAAAAGCAGAAAACAAACAAACAAACAAAAACAAAACAAGCAAACAAAACAACAACAACAACAAAAAACCCTCTCATTGCTACACACACCATTCTGTGAATGAGTTCCAACATCTCTATTCTGTTTCTTTCTCTCCTCTTTTAGGTGTTTCCTTATATTTGATTTATTAATCTTCTCTAGCAAGAGAGTAGTGACTTGATAGAATAGTGAGTTTAAAGATGGATATTTATAGGGATTAATATCTGGGATCAAGAAAGGTTAACATGGATCTTTTAAGATAGAGAATAACTGCATTTGGAGAAAGTTCAAATATAATATATCAAACTGGTGGGGAAGTTTTGGATATGGTTCTGTTATGTGTGGCAAGAACTGTGTCCAGGTAATTACTCTGTTGCATTGACATAACAGCCAACTGCATACAGGAGGAAAGAGTTTACCCAGAAAATTTCCTAAAACAAATGGTTAAATTATTTGCTGGTTTGCAGCCTTTCATTCTTGGAGAGGAATTTCATGGAAGAAATATTATCATGTTGACAAAGTAGTCTCTTTCATGATAACTAAGCCATGTGGGTGTAAATGAACTCAGGGTCAAAGTGGTTGAAAATATAAAGCAATACTAGAGGTAGAAAAGAAAAACTACAAGAAAATTTTAGGAAATCTACCTACCTAGTTAAAATAGCATTTTTTTTTTCACGTACAATCAGATCCTATCACAAATGTTTCCCCTCACCTTCCCAGATCCTCTACACGAAAATAGAGTTTTCTATTCCTTAGAGTCTCAATAACCTTTACATTTCACATATGGTAAAATATACATTTTAAAGGTAAATACATACTTAAATATACATGTTAAATATATATTCTAAACATTTAAGAAGGTTTTATATCTTGTATTTTTTCAAAGAAAGGTATATTTAAATTTAGGTCATCACCAATACTGAGATAATTTTTTTAAAAATAAAATCCCAGTTTCACATCAGATTATATTTAAAGAACACTTTAAAATTAAGCACACATATTTCTAGCTTTATTTTTGATCCATTAATCCTTGTTTATAATACTGAAATTATAAATGATAATTTCTACGATAATGAAAGTATTATTCTCATAGCCTACCACAGGACCCACAATGAAGGAATAAATGTAAATATTAAGGTCGTATTTGTTTGTTTTAGTTAATGAAGTTCTCAGAAACATCTGGCATTTTCAGGGCAAGGATTGTATTCAAACAATTGCATATATTGACTTCTTTCCTTTAGTATGAACCTCCAAGGGGTAAATGTATCTTTCTATCTAACTGTGCTGCCATTCCTTATAGCAGTTACTATAACTCTTCTTCCTTCCCAGGCCTTAATATGGAAAATACACAATTTTTTTAAAACATGTATTTTTTTTTAGTTGTAGATAGACAGAATATATTTATTTATTTATAATGTGGTGCTGGGGATGGAACCCAGTGCCTCATGCATGCTAGGCAAGTAAGTGCTTTACCACTAAGCCACAACACTGGCCTGGAAAATATACAATTTTGAAGGAATATAAAAGAGGAAAAATATTGATGTTTAAGATCTTTTTAACATTTATATTTTCTATGGTTTATTATGAGCTTAGGAAATAAAGAGGCATTTTATAGATTTTATTTTACTCATTTATTGTTCTAAGGCTTTTTATTCTATAATGAAATACAAAGGCTATTTTTAGTTTATTTCAAGGTGATTTTCTTTTAGATATTGTGTATTGAAATATGGTTTCTATAGAAACTGTGTAAGTGTAGTGACCCTTAAAATGCACTTGAACACATTTACTGTCTTGTAAAAAATTTCACTGTTTTCCTCAATGTGCCATGTCTATGGATTTCAGTATCCTAAATTAAATCTAATATAATTCTAACACCATGATGTGGATATTTAAGGACAAATATTCTCATTTTCCCAAAGAATAAGGGTTACCTTGTACAATAGAGGTAAGATATGCTAGGATATCTTTGGATTAGTTTGCAATTGCATTTGATATTTTCATTTTAGACTCAAAATTTGAGGTCAGTATTAATGCTCATATTAGAACTCTGGTCTTCATGATATTATCCTGAGAATATTTAAAGATTATGGTTTGTGAATTAAATATAAGAAATGGCTTCTTCATTTATGAATCTCATGTCATATCTAAGCCTTTTACACATTCTACATTTGTTTTATTCTTTATTGGTCTGAATGTAATGTTAACTGTTCATGGGAAGTAAGTTTGGAAAAAAGTCAGTGTGCATAAAAATCAGGAACTTATATTACAAAATATTTTTTTCTTATTTATGGTAAGTAAATGTGAGAATTTCCCACTGAATGTTAAAATCTCATATTATATGACTTATTTAAAGAAAAGGCCATTATGTCTTGTAACTCCTTTCACAAGAGATGGAAACTATTTTTTCCACCTTTTGAGTGTGCATTTGGCCATATGACTTGGTTTAACAAATGTAGCACTAGTGTCTGTGAATTCAGAGAAAATCCATAGAATCCAAAGAGAATGGCATTTATCAAAGTGATGTCAATTTTACTAAAAGTGACAGAGTTAGTTCAAATTCAAAAGTGTTTTGGGCCCCTAACTTAATAAAAAAGAAAATGGGCTAAGCAAATACTTACATTCTTTTCTAAAAGGAAGAAGGACTCAGGGCAGAGTCAAGAACCATGGAGAAAAATAGACTTAGGAATGTCTAGTAGGGAACAAAATCCATCTCCAATGAAGAAAATGTTGTGTTTACAGAGCAACATGAATTGATATTATGTGCCTGAATAAATTTCAGAATTGCTATGAACCAGTGCCTTCTATACTTTGTCTTGGAATGGGAGAATCTAGTTTTCTATCCACACAATTTAGGGTAATTTATCTTTTTAGTTCACATATCACTGAATCAATAGGAAATGAGTCATAAGATATATTTTTATCTTAGACCAGATAAGGATCATAATATGTTAAATTTTGAACTCAATGTTAAAATTTGTTGAGATTTTATTGGACTTATTGGGGAGATGCATTAATTTTCAGGTAGGAGGAGTGAAACTAATGTGGCCATAAGTTGGACAATGGTAAATTGAAAAAATGAAAAGGTCTTACTATTTTCCAGCTCCTCTTATGATGACATTAGAATCTATTTCTCCACTCCTTGTGACTTATATTCATCAATGGGACATTAGCAAATACTATATAAGAAGAGGCTCCCAAATGCTCAGCACTGGGGCTTCTCTTATCTTGAAGGTTTTGAACAAAATCACACAAGAGAAAGTCGGTGATCAGTCAGCAGACTTATGGCAGATATACAGTCCAGTGATCCCTCTTTTTTCTGACAACTTCCAAATGTGTGATTAAGGTTTCCTGGGATAAGTCAAAAATATTTCATATCTGTTGAAACTTGACATTTGAAAACTGACTACAAATGCATGAATGAGCCCAATTGACCATAGAGATGAGACATTCCTCCTGAGGCCTGACCAAATTGCTAACCCATAGAAACATGAAAACATTTATAGATATTGTTTTAAAGTAGAATATTTGAGGAAATTTTTAAAATATGGAAATATACATTTGATAAACTTTTCTACTATAAATCCACTTATGTACTCAAGAAATGTTTATTATGTACTTACTTATATCTATTTTCTGCCTTTGATATAAAATAGTTTTTATCAAATAAGTTTTCCAAATTTGATGCTAAAAATAAAATATATCATTAAGTCTACAAGATATAACTTATAGGTGAATGGTTTATATTTTTAAGTATATTATGTATTTTGAGATTAACTTAAAAAATAGTTGCATGCTTCATATATGCACCTTCTTTTTCTAATAATAACCTAGTTATTTTCACTGGGAAAAATATCAATTGCCCAATGCCATTCCATACATTTTGTTAGAGTTGATTTCACTTTCCTCTTCAAAGTGTAAGTATCATCAAATCAGAGTATTAACTATCCTGCCTGGGATGTGATGGAGGGATGAGTATGTGAACTATTTCAATCAATTCTTGTGAGTCTCAGGAGCTGTTATTGAATTTATGTTGGAAAAAAAAAAGATGTTTTCCCCCTTTGTACAGCTAAGAGGATGGTATTGCTCCCTGCTACCTTGTTACCAATGGGAGATAGTAACTTATTATAGACTCAGAAGAGAATAAAAAAAATTAAAGTGGAAACAATAAAGCTGGGTCCTAATGGCAATATTTGACATCCTGAACCCAGCTTTGCTTGAAAACTAATCTGTTCCCCCCACACACAGATTTTTAGTTTTCTGAACCAGCAAATTCCTTGAAGTCAGTTTATATATTGGCTTTAAAATATGCAACCAAAATATTTTTTGGCTAATAAAACATCCTGACATGATCATATGTATCATATTTTATGACTGACAGAATTCCAGTAGCAGTAGTAGTAGTAAAATTAAGAAAAGAAAAAAAAATGCTCTCTTCCCTATTCTAACTTTATCCCTATGGTTTGGTTTAATATATTAACAAAACATTGAAAACCCTTTCCAGATCCACAGGGGTCAACCCTCCTGTGCAATACTCCTGTGGGCAGCTTCTAACTACTCCTCTCCTGAACTTGTTAACACAAACTCTTCAGTAAGAGACACCATCTTCCTGAGGCCTGAAGTTTGAAAGTAATTAACATAATAAAATAATCTATACCCATTTACAAGTCAAATGCTCATTTTAAGCAATAGATGTCTAGAATAATTAAAAGGTGCATGTATGTCTCGACTTATTCAAAGGAGAAATAAATTTATTTAGATAACTATATTTTAGCTTCTCTTTCATATAGCAATTTAGTTTGTACAATAATTAATCCTGAATTTTGAAAATCTAACAATTCATTAAAAACAACACTCTATTCTTTCATTCAGGCTTAATGTAGGAAAAGTAAGCCTCCGGAGGTATGTCATGCAGAAAGGAATTAGCTACTTAGAAAACTATGAAGAGGCTAGAAGAACAGATACATGAGAGCTGCAGTGGACTTCTGGTTTCAAGGTCATTGCACTGTGTGAAAGAGGGAACAGGAAAACATTCATGGCAGCTGCTCAAATTACTGCTGCCATTACAACTGCTTCAGTTATTAGACACAGAAATGTACATTTCAGCAATTAATGAAATTCTGTATTTGAGACCATATTTGAAGAAAGAATTTCCTTTACTTCTATTTTCTTCCAATCTTATCTGTATAATCTCAAGTGCATTTAAAATCTTAACTATAATTCATTCTGGAAAATCCCCTCTTGTCAGTGAGGGAAATTTGTTTGTTCAAAGTTCAGTGATTTAATTGCTGACTTCATCCCAAGATACCCTCCAAGATGGCCAACTGAAATGTGGCTAGTCTGAATTATGATATGATTTATAAGACATGTACTATATATATATATAGTATATTATATATAGTATACATATATATACCATTAATTTTTATATTTATTATATTTGGATATGTTGAGTTGGACAAAATATATTGGTAAAACTCATCTCACCTGATTCTCATATTTTTAAAATTAGGATACTGTTATAGTTTGGATATAAAATATACCCCAAAGGCTCATTGTTGAGAGTTGGGACATTATTTGAGGATGATGAAAACTGTAGGAGGTGGGGCTTAGTTGAAGGTAGTGGTTTACTAGGGACCTGCCTTGGAAGATGATAATTTATCTCCAGCCTCTTCCTTTCTCTTTTCTCTTCCCCCAACCCTGTCTCTCCTGTTTGCTCCACCAAACCCTCCCCATCATGATGCTCTGCCTTACCATAGAACCAAAAATAATGGAGAGAAGTCACCATGGACTGGAACCTCTGAAATTGTCAGTCAAAATAAATCTTTCCTTTTTAAACTTGATTATGTCTGACATTTGTCACAGTATTGGAAAGTTGGCTAAGCCAGCTACTAATGGGTCTCATCCTTATATTTCTATAGGGCAATGCTGGGTAGGTCCAGGATTACATAATAAAAAATATGTACAAAGGAAATAACAGTAACTCGAGACACTGAAGTTCTGTGGCTTCATGCAATGACAGTTTACTTTAAGCTTAGGTGAAATGTATGGTGGTCCCAAATAATTTTAACCCGACTTTCTACAGCAATTGTCTTCCATGTGGTGATTGCTTTGATCTTAAAGTTCCACCAAGTCAAAATGGGGCCTTCTTAATCTCTAAGAAAAGAACACTGTGTCATCTTGTTCTAGTAATCTTCTGCTTAGTCCTAAAAACGTATTTCTTCTGTGAGTCAAACAAGTCACATGTTCTTTCCTAATTGTGATGAATCTGGAAAATGTATGGAAATTCAGAAGATATTTGGTAAGCATTACTGTTTCTGACACAGTCTTCTGATCTGCTCTACACAATATTTCATTGCTCCCTTCTCCTACATAGAACACACAACCAATCTGTCCTCTAAGAAATAATACTGGAATGTGCTTTGCATTTACCACATCTAACTCAACTCCAAGATCTCTCAGTGGTGTCAACAGTCTCTACATCAGACTTGATTGTAGCTCTTGTTGGACCGGTAGTCTATAAATAATGAAGCCTATTATCTCTGTCACCGTTTAGCCAACACACATTAGTAGGGTAAGAACAGGATACCAGCAATAAGTACATTCAGAAAGGGGAAGAATGAAAGACATACAACAGTCACTAATCTCTAGCAATTCTACCCTTTAGGAAGATACTGGTGGAGAATGTTCTTTGACTAGTTCCTGATTCTGATATTTGGAAGAATGTCCTAACCCATTGTTGACTGTGACCTCTGGTTCTGCCTTCCTGCCAGTATTCTTTTCCACTTATCCTCTTGGGTCCTCAAGAGTGGATTCTGGGAAAACGATCTCCTGAAGGGATGCACATCTCTTTTTGTGCTAATAAAAATTTGTTTGCCAAGTATAACATAAGACTTAAGTAAGCGTGGACTATTTCCATCTGTGTTTATTGTTTCATTGACAGTACAACTTATCTAAAAGTTTTACTTCTTGTCTGTTGGATTCAAGTCTGTACTATGGGGCAAGAACAAGGACTACAGGAGGTTTTGAAACAAAATTTCCATATCAGCAATATTTCTTGATTTTTTTTCCATTGTAGACTTTTCTCTCTAGATTAACGATGGGCTATTTGGGAATTGTAGAGCTTTTGTCGCCAGGTTTCACCCTGAATTCAATCTTCTCATTAGGTTGATTTATGTCAATGAAAGACCCCACAATCTTAGTCTAAACTTTGCACTGAGAGCTTCCAATCATTTGAAAGTTTTAATGAATATATTTTTTTCCCTGATCTTCACACTTTTACTGTTTGGAGATAATATACAGGTACTTTTCCAACCCTGCAAAGTTCTGAATTAATGAACTTTTTCTTTTCCCAGTTCAGTTTTGCTCCCCCCCCCCCCCCCGAACTCATTGGATAAAAATCATACCATGGTCTGAATAGTCACACATCAAGTTTACATGTAGAATTTTTCACATTCTTCTCAAGAGCCAGTAGAGCCATGGTATCAGGGCCACAACAGGGTCTTCATGAAGGCAAAGTCTGAAGAGGCCGTGAGAACTGGCCTGCCCCTGAGATCAAGTAACTGTAGAGCCACCTGCACAGTCTGTGAGAACTGTAGACTCCAGACTCCAAACCCTGAGAGCCACTGTGTGGGGCACCCAGCAAGATCACGAGGTCTCAGCTTCTTTCCCAGTATGTCCAGGGCACTGGGTGCTTGACTCCTATTGCAATATGTCCAGAAGATGGATCATGGAGCAAAAAGCTATTTTTAGAGAATTTTAATTATACAGAATGCTGGATTTCATTGTGTCATATTCCTTTAAGCATATACCATCAATTCCCCCACCGTCTCCGGCCCTTGCCTTATCTTTCTCCCTGATCCCCGTCTTCCTTAATAGTCTCCATCCTATGTTCATGTCATTTTTTTCTTTCCTTTTCATTATTATTCCATGTGTAAAGAAAAACATGTATGGGATACTTGTCTTTCTAAGTCTGGCTTATTTCATTCAATATTATGATCTCTAGATCCATCCACTTTGCAGTAAATGACCTGATTTCATTCTTTCTATGGCTGAATATGTTCCACTGTGTAAGTGTACCATATTTTTCTTTTCTATCCATTTGTTGATTCCCAGTAGAATCATGGAGAAAGGACCACCTCAGAAAGTCTACAATAAGGGCTTGTGGACCCTGAGGCTGAGTCTGTAACATGGCTTTTATAAATTGTGCTATGATAAATTTGGTATCTAGATATCTCTATGAGGTGCTGGCTTTAATTTCTCAAAGAAGATTATTTACAAGATTTAAGGTTGTTTTGTTGTTGTTGTTGTTGTTGTTGTTGTTGTTGTGTTTAGATTGACTTTGGTCCCATAACATTTTCATCTTTCCTGTTACTCCCTTCTGGCATAAAAATGCCTGCTAGCCATTGTATTTTGAAAGTGAACAACTTGTTTGTTTTCACAGATTCACTTACACATGAAGAACAATGCTACCTTGAGTCTTATCCATGTTTGATTAAGATGAGACTATGAATTTTAGACTAAGCTGGAGCTAGTTAATAATTTGGGGGCCATTGGGATGAAATAAATATATTTTGCATGTGAGAGAGCTAATCATTTGGAGGTCCAGGGGTAGAATGCTATGGTTTTTATCTGTCTCTCAAATTCATATGTTTAAACTTCCTCTCAAACTATAGAAATTATAATCTTCCTTCCTCACATCTCAGGCATTTACTTATACCTAAAAGCATAAAAGAAAATTAATGATCTTTATTTTAGTGATAAATAACAAATCTATTATTGGCATAGAGGATGTTTCCATTTTTATTAAAAATAAAGAATAAAAGAAGAGCAAAGAGAACTCTGAAGGTAACCATGAGTAAATTTGTAAAATTAGTTTAAATAACTCCAGAACTTCTGTAACTAACATTTTCCTGTGTTCTAATGATCTATGTACTATTCCCCTAAGTGCATACGGTCAGTTTTTCTTTTGTACTTCATTAAAATTGATATCTTTATTTCTATTCTTAGTTGATACCATAGTTAGACAGGATATTAATTTATATATATATATATATATATATATATATATATATATATATATAAATAAAATGAAACATTGATATTGAAGAAAATACAAGTTTAATCATGGCTATCAGAATTACTTTTAATCAATGTGGAGACAGAAACCTTTAAAAGTATTTTAACATTAGCTGATTTGACAAAAAGTTATAACTTTTACACAAACACATTGTATTATGTATCACCTGGGTACTGTGCATATATGTAGATCTTTTTAAAGTATCTAGAGACCCTTATACTTAGGGGTTTGGCATTGAAGGAATATTTTGGTTGGGATATTTGTTTCTTTTAGAAAAATAAAATTGTTAAATAAAGCAGATTTGAAGATCTCATTGAATTGAAAGGAAATGAAGAGGAAAGATAAACTACAGGTGTGTGAGTTATGTTAGCATGTGTCACTATGACAAAATACCTAAGAAAACCAACTTAAAGGAAAAAAAAAGGTTTATTTTGACTCACTGTTTCAGAGGTTTCAGTGCTTGATCACTTAGCTCCACTACTTTGGGCCTATGGCAAGGTCAAACATCATAGCAGTGGGTGCTGGGGAACAAAGGCTCACCTTATTGAAGAAAGGAAGCAGAGAGAGATAAAGAAAGATGCCAGAGTCCCAATACAACCTTTCATGGCATGCTCCAAATGATTTACTATAACTACTTTCTCCATGTTCTGCATCCTAAAGTGCTTTCCACCTCCATATAATCCATTAAGTTATAAATCCATAAACAGGTTAATCCATCAAGGAGGTCAGAACCCTCACTATCCAATGAACTCCCAAATGCTATACCTGTAAACACTGTTGCCCTGGATACCAACACCTAAAAGATGAATTTGTGTGGAGGAGAACATTTCAAATCCAAACCCTCACAACTGGATGAGACTAAATGAAGTTACAAAGGACCTGCTTTCTCCTTTTTTTCTGCTTTCAGATGTCAAAGTCATTGTCAGGTAGGTTCCCCTTGTGATTACAAAAAGAATAGTACCTCCTCATGCTACTTCCTTTTTCATGTTCTCTGGAGAAGAGAAATGGGTCATTTCTAAGACCCTTATAAAAGGTCTTTTATAAATGAAGAAAGCATCTTCCCCATAAGCCCTCACCAAATGTCTTTCCTCATGTTGCCCTTAATTAGGTCATTTGCATGGTCCTAATCCTTATGCTGATTGGCCCACCACCATGGTAAGAAGGATAGAATTACTCTGAAGGGCTTAGATTCTGACTCCGGTACTGACATAAGTTCTCCAAGCTTCAGTACAGTTGAGGGAGTGGAATACCTGCAATGGAGTCAATCACAATGCTAGCTAGAAACAGGCTTGAGTGTTGACCCTATGCCAGAAAGTTGTCAAGGACTCACAATTCTTTAATATCTGAAGTCAGTATAAAACTGGAAGTCTGTCAAAATGCTATGCTTTGCTTTCCTAAAGGTAGTTACATGAATTTAAGGAACACGCTTGCTGAACATGGAAGGCTATGTTATTCTGGCTTTCCCAGAAAACTAGAATCTATTTCAGAGAGAGGAATTTCACAGTGCTCTGACCTAGCTCCATAATTATACCCTAATATGATAATGATAGACACAGGGAAGTATTTCCAGAGTTTTGAGTGTGCTTCAGGGGTCTCAGTTAGAAATGAAATCATGGATGTAGTAAGAGTTTTGGTGCTCCAAGAAACATAAGGAACCCCAAAACAGGGGTTGATGGGATAAAGAAAGAAACAGATGGAGGATACCAAAACATAATTTGGCAACTTTATATCTCCCCCTACTGTTGTCCCAGGTTTATGTTTATGGACAGTGAATGGTAATTAATGATAACAAGGGTTCCCTCTTATGAAATGGTCTCTGGTACGATTAAGTCTCTTAAGTAGTTAATCAATTATGTAATGGTCAAAATCATATTAAAGCTTTTTCAAGAAAAATTTGACTCCTTTACAGCTTCCAAATGATAAAGATAGTGAAGGTAGGGTTGGAGGAAACACAGAAATTATTCCTAAAGTACCCTTCTGCAAAAGATGCAAACTACATGGCATCCATTTGCTTCTTAAATGGTGAGAATTTTTAAGTCAGAATACACAAAAGCCTGAAAAATTGGGTATGACAGCTCTTGAGTCTTTTCCTCCCATGTCTTAGGCGAGGGCGTTTGGATTATGAATATACTCTGTAATATTTCTGGCTGTTGTGCCTTTTGAAGCACCCTTGAGACAACCATGAGACAGTGGGATTGAGGAAGGTTTCCTTGGGGATGCTAATCCACCAAAGTAATGGCACCAAGACAGTGGCAAGACACTTAAGGAAGCCTCAAGGAATTTTCAATTAAGACAAAACAAAGGAGTTTTCCTTCTATGCACAAAAAATGAAAATGTTGGCAGCATCACAGAAATTCCCACCATTTAGAGAAGTACTGCTCTGTGGATCTGTGTGTTCAGTGAATATTTATAATCACGGAAATCATTTCTGGAGGCCTCTAAGAAATAGGTTGAGTGTTTTTGTTCAGAATGCAGTCCAGAACACTTACAATTCCTGGAATTCTTACCGAAAAACAACTTATAATTCTCTGAAAAAGAATAACAATGTAGAATATAATAATCACTTCAGTGTCTCAAGCATAGACAAAGACTGGAAAATTAACGGAAAAACCTCAGATTGGGTATATGTCAGGATAGGTTAAGTTTTTCTGCAGTAACAAAAAACTGCCTAATCTCAAGGCTTCAACACAACTCAGATTTGATTTTCACCCATTCTCATACCAGTTCCGACCACATCACCTGCACTCAGGGGTTCAGCCCTCTTCACGTTGCAATTACCAACACAGACAAAAGTAAACATGACGATCTGTATAATGACTCTAAAAAAATTTTTGCTTTGATTGCCACCTCTCATTTCCACTGACATTCTATTGCCAAAACAAGTCACATGGCTGCCTCTGTCATTGTCAAGGAGGCAGAAAAATTATCCCTCCATTTCCTTAAGTGTAACAGGACACTTGTCAGAAAGAGCATTAATGGCCACTCTGCTAGCAGATCAGATCCCCCATAGTACCTAATATATACATCTTAATAAACATCTTAGCAAGCAGTTTAGTTACTTGACTTTCTCTTTCATAATACATTAGGAAATATTTTAAGAGTCAGAACTGATTTAGGATATGTTAATTTGTTAGGGCTGCTGTAAAAAGTATTATAGACTGGGCAGTTTTAATAACACGAAGTTACAGTTCGGTTCTAGGATCACAGTGTTGGTGGAATCATTTCTCGAGGCCTCTCGCGGTGGCTTGTCCATGCCTATCTTGTCCCTGTCTTTTCATAATCTTCCTTCTGTGTGGGTTTGAGTCCTTAACAGAGGTATCAGTCCTAATGGATCAGTGACCATTCTGACAACCTCATTCTAACTTAATTACTTTTTAAAAAGACCCTATACCCAAATTCAGTCACATTCTGTGGCACTGTGGTGAGGATTTCAAACCTCATTCAATGAATTTTGAGGGGGCACAATTTAGCTCATGACACAGTATAACAGAAATAAAATAAAATGTAAGAAAAAAATAATCATACTTCAGGATGTAGGAAAATCGGAGAAGTGTTTAATAGTTTTGTTTAGGGACACGTGCTGAAGGACCCTTAGAAAATTCTATCCTAGCAATAAGATTTGAGTTGTAGGTTCATGAAACAAATATTTCTTCAATTGGGGAAAAAATGCGAGCGTATACACAATTCCTAAAGTATTATTACAGTAAATAATAATAAAGGGAGGCAATATCTACCATTACCTGTACATCCATGTGCTTTGTTAATATTTTACAATCATTTGATATGGTGACACTTATGCTTACCAATGAGCTGAGTGAATAAGGAAAACATCTAAGGAAAATGTTGCAAGGAGAATTGCCGCAGTCTTGGCTGGGCACAGAATCACGAGCCACCACACAGCTTTGTAGATTCAAACAGCAATTCTTTATTCCCGAACTCACACCGGCCTCCACACACGTTCTGGGGCAATCCCAGTTCTCCTGCCACCCAATTCACCTACTCCACGAGGATTTCTTCCCAAAATGCTCTCTGAATCTCATGAGAACTCAAAGGGAGCTCAGGTAGCAGGAACGCCCTATTTCCAGCAGCAATAATCCTCAACATCGAACTTCCCTAAAACCCAAGGTCTTAAACTGGGAACGCCCTTAACCCAAGGAGCGGGATACTTCCTCAAACTGCAGGATACACCCTAATCCTGGATCCACCCTGGTCATTGAGCAGGGTCACCTACTCAAACACACATGCAAGGTCACAGCAAATTTAACATGGGGTACGCTGGCAAGGAAATCGATGCGTCATTCCTACTTGGTAATGGCCCTCAGCAGAGAATAGCAAGTTTAATGGCCCGAAGATAAATGAGACTGGTGTGTCCAAGGAAGAGAGCGAGAAAAGGGATAATGGTAGGAGATGAGCTCAAAGAGTTAATAGGGATAGAACATGGAGGGCCTCACAAGGCCTCTGTAAGGAGTTTGTGTTTTGCTCTGCACTGGGGATATACGGCAGAAGAGTGTTAAAGGGGTCACTATGGCAGCTGTGTTGAGAATGACAGGTAGGAAGACAGATGAGAAAGCTATTGGAGTGGTTCAAGTGAACCCTGTAGCAGCTTGGCTCCAGGTGGTAGAGAGGTGGTTGGATTCAGGATGCATCTAGAAGACAGAGCCAACAGGATTTCCTACCGAACTGGGTGTGGGGCCTGAGGAGAAGGAAAGAGACAAGTGGCTTCGAGAGTTCCTCCTGAAGGGCTCTAGGAATGAGCTTACTGTGCACTGAGTGGAGGAATCTGCAGAAAGGGTAGGTTTGGGCAGAGGAGATATTAGGTTGTGGCCCAAATAAATCTCATGTTTGCTACTTTGTGAAACTTTGAAACTTGAAAATGTGTCTCTTACTATTGCAAATATGCCATCTACAAATCTTGGCAGATATTAAACTTTGGATTTGGAAATAAGAAATTGGAATTCCTGGTAACTTATAGGAATTATCAATATTATTTCATAATTTTAATGTCACTTTAGATTTTTTTTTGCTAATAATAAATGACCATAAAAATAGTAAATTTTTTCCTAAAGTAGATTTACATCAATAGCTTTATGAATATCCTGTAAAACAAAATTGACAGAATAAGTGCATGATTTATTAATGTTCTCATTAGTATATATAGCAGCATTTTATATATAAATAGCATACAAAATAATCTTAACTTTATTATACATATTTCATAATACAAATGAGAGGGAACAAAAATAAATGACAAATAAAATAGTTAAAATGGAAAGATAATATAAAATGTTAATATATACATATATATGTATAACATCATTTTAAAATAAACATTTGAAATACTCAAAGCATTAATTTCCTATTCAATATAATTTGCCTTTGTTTTATAGCATATATTCCAGATGTATAAAAAATAATTTTCTTTTGAATTGTAATTAGTCATGATTTTATGTGTGTTGCAAAGTATCTTTAGTTTGGTTTTAGAGATGTATAGGGCTTCCTGTGAGTTCATTTAACTTTAAGTAATACAAAAGTTTTGTCCACTTGCCCCAATTTTTATTTGCTACTGAAAATGATACTTCTTTGCAATGATGAACATTTTAATATTAGATTTTGATTTCATGTCAGAGTATTTCACAACATTTCCATCATTTGTGTATTAATCCTAGTAAGGTACTTACCAGGAGCTATAGCTAACACTGAAATGCTAAAAAATGCTAGTGCACATTAATAGTCAACAAGTCAGATTTCTTATCATAGTTAAATTAATCTAATGAATCATTGAAATTGGCAATCAAAAAACATACTTTACCAGCAGACTATCATGGGAGATCAAGCCTAGTGGCCCAAATTCACCCACACCAGCCTCTTCAGGGCCCAGGAGCATAGCAGGCCTGTTCAACCCCATTCCCAGACACCACCAGAGCCAAGCCTTTGGTGCAGGACTGCCCCTTCCTATTAGCAGACTACTGCGGGAGGTGAAGCCCAGCAGCCCAAATCCACCTGCAGGGCCCAGGAGCACAGCAGGCCTAGTCCACCCTTTTCCTGGAGGGGCAGTCATTGCTAGAGCCTAGCCTCTGGTGCAAGACCACCCCTTCCCACCAGAAGACTACCAGGGGAAGTCAAGCCCAGCAGCCCAGATCCACCCACTCCAACTTACATGGGACCCAAACACAAGATGCAGTAGCATTTTGAGGGACACCAGCAAGGTCTGGAAGCCCAACATCAAGGTGAGATACAGACAATCTGCACCAGTATTACAAGATAGGAAGAAACTGTAATATCTCAGATTCACACTGAAAGAAAGGAAGACACACAGACAACATGAAAAAACAAGGGAGGAAAGGGCCCCAAACAAACCAGGACACTATAATAACAACCCATGGACAGCAAAGTTGATGAAATGTTACAGAAGGAGTTCATAAGGTTCATAATTAAAATGATCTGTGAATTATAGAAAGACCTAAATAAGCAAATACAGGCAAAAATTGATCATTCTAACAATGAGATAAGAGAACAAATACAGGTAGCAAAAGATTACTTCAAGAGAGAGATAGAGACCCTAAAAAAAAATGTCAGAAATCCTTGAAATGAAACATACAATAAATCAAAGAAAAAACTCAATAGAAAGCATAACCAACAAACTAGATTGCTTGGAAGAAAGAAGTCAGATAATGAAGACAAAGTATACAATCTGGAAAATATAGGTGATCACACAGTAAAGAAAGTTAGAAACTATGAACAGAACACCCAAGGAGTAGGGACAGCATCAAAAGACCAAATCTAAGAGTCATTGGGATAGAGGAAGGTACAGAGTTTCAAACCAAATGAATGCACAATCTCTTCAATGAGATAATATCAGAAAATTTCCTAAGCATGAAGAACAAATTGGAAAACCAAATACAAGAGGCTTACAGGACACCAAATGTGGAAAATTACAACAGACCTACACCAAGGCACATTATAATGAAAATGCCTATTATACAGAATAACGATAGAATCTTAAAAGCCGCAAGAGAGAGGAATCAGATCACATATAGGTGGAGACCAATTTGTATCTCAGCAGATTTTTCAACCCTGACCCTCAAAGTCAGGAGATCATGGAACAACATATACCAAGCTCTGAAAGAAAATTGATGCCAACCAAGAATCTTATATCCAACAAAACTAAGCTTTAGATTTGATGATGAAATGAAAACCTCCCATGATAAAAAAAAGTTAAAAGAATTTACAACTCGAAAGCCTACACTACAGAACATCCTCAGCAAAATATTCCATGAAGAGGAAATGAAAAATAATGATGAAAATCAGCAGAGGGAGGGAATACACTAAAGGAAAATCTACTCAGAGGAGAAACCAAATCACATTAAATACCAAAAATAAACAAAAATGGCTGGGAATACAAATTATGTCTCAGTAATAATATTGAATGTTAATGGTCTAATCTCACCAATCAAAAGACATAGACTAGCAAATTGGATTTTTTAAAAAAAGACCCAACAATATGCTGCCCACAGAGACTCATCTCATAGAAAAAAGACATCCACAGACTGAAGGTGAAGGGTTGAAAAAAAAATCATACCACTCACATGGACTGCAGAAGCAAGCAGGGTTTTCCATCCTCATATCAAATAAAGTAGACCTCAAAGTAAAGTCAATCAAAAAGGACAAAAAAGGACACTACATACTGCTTAAGGGAACCATATAAGACTTAACATTTATTAATATATATATATATATATATATATATATATATACATACATATATATATATATATATATATATACATACATATATATATATATATATATATATACATACATATATATATATATATATATATATATGTATGTATATATATATATATATATATTTCAGGAAATGGAAAAAGAGGCAGCACTTTCACACTCATTCTATGAGGCAAATATCACTGTGATTCCAAAATCAGGCAAAGACACATCAAAAAAGAAAAATTCAGACCAATATCTCTAATAAATATAGATGCAAAAGTTCTCTCTCTCTCTCTCTCTCTCTATCTATATCTATATATATATATATATATGTGTGTGTGTGTGTGTGTGTGTGTGTATATATATATATATATATATATATATATATATATATATATTCCAAACAATGGAGCAGCTATGTTCATCAAACAAACTCTTCTCAAGTTCAAGAGTCAATAGACCACAACACAATAATTTTGGGTGACTTTAACACACCTCTTTCATCACTAGATAGGTCTTCCAAACAAAATCTGAACAAAGAAACTATACAACTCAATAATATAATCAATAACTTAGACTTAACTGACATATATAGATTATTTCATCTTTCAATGAGAGAATATACTTTCTTCTCAGCAGTACTTGGATCCTTCTCTAAAATAGACCATATACTATGCCACAAATCATCTCTTAGCAAATATAAAAAAAGTAGAATCACTACCCTGCATTCTATTGGATCATAATGGAATGAAATTAGAAATCAATGGTAAAATAAGAAATAAAATCCACTTCAACACCTGGAGACTAAATAATATGCTACTGAATGAACTATGGGTTACAGAAGATACAACATATCAAAATCTCTGGGACACTATGAAAGCAGTTCTAAGAAGAAATTTCATTGGAGTTCATTCCTTAAAAGAAGAAAAAGACAACAAATAAATGACTTAACACTACATCTCAAAGCCCTAGAAAAGAAGAAGAAATCAACAACAACAGCAGAAGAAGAAAGGAAATAATTAAAATCAGAGCTGAAATTAATAAAATTGAAACAAAATAAACAATTGAAAAAAATTGACAGAACAAAAAGTTGGTTCTTTGAAAAACTAAATAAAATTGACAGACCCTTACCTATGCTAACAAACAGGAGAGAAAAAACTCAAATCATTATATAAGTGATGAAAAAAGAAACATAACAACAGACACTACAGAAATATAGAAAATAATTAGAAATTATTTTGAAAACCTGTACTCAATAAAATACAAATTATGGAAGGCATCACCAAATTTCTAGTCATATAATTTGCCCAAATTGAATCAAGATGATATACACAATTTAAATATATCAATTTTAAGTGACAAAATAGCAGACACCATCAAAAGTCTAACAACCAAGAAAAGCCCACGACTGGATAGATATACAGCTGAGTTCTACAAGACCTTTAAAGAATAACTAATACCAATACTCTACAATTTATTTCAGGAAATGGAAAAAGAGGCAGCACTTTCACACTCATTCTATGAGGCAAATATCACTGTGATTCCAAAATCAGGCAAAGGCACATCAAAAAAGAAAACTTCAGACCAATATCTCTAATAAATATAGATGCAAAAGTTCTCAATAAAATTCTGGCAAATTGAGTACAAAAACATATCAAAAAGATCATGCACCAGGATCAAGTGGAATTCATTCCAGGGATGCAAGGTTGGTTCAACTTATGGAAATCAATAAATGTAGTTCATCACATCAATAGACTTAAAGATAAGAATCATATGATCATAATAGATGCAGAAAAATCATTTGACAAAATACAGCACCCCTTTATGTTCAAAACACTAGAAAATCTTGGAATAACAGGAACATATCTCAACATCATAAAAGCTATCTACGCTAAGCCTGAGGCCAACATCATTCTAAATGGAGAAAAATTGAAGGCATTCCCTCAAAAAACTGGAACAAGACAGGGATGCCATCTTTCACCACTTCTATTTAACACAGTTCTTGAAACACTGACCAGAGCAATTAGATGAAAGAAACTAAAGGGATTCACATAAGAAAAGAAGAACTCAAATTGTCACTATTTGCTGATATGATTCTGTACCTAGAAGACCCTAAAAGTTCCACCAGAAAACTTCTAGAACTAGTAAATAAATTCATGAAAGGATCAGGATATAAAATCAACACCCATAAATCAAAAACATTTCTGTATATCAATGACAAATCCACAGAAAGGGAAATGAGTAAAACCACCCCATTTCAATAGCCTCAAAAAAAAAAAACTTGGAAATCAATTTCATAAAAGAGATGAAAGATATACATAATGAAAATTACAGAACCCTAAAGAAAGAAATCAAAGAAGACCTTAGAAGATGGAAAGATCTACCTTGCTCTTAGATAGGCAGAGTTAATATTATCAAAATGACCATACTTCCAAAAGCACTATACTGATTTAATACAATTCTGACCAAAATTCCAATGACATTACTCATAGAAATAGAAAAAACAATCATGAAATTCATCTGAAAAATCAAGATACCTATAATAGCCAAAGCAATCCTTAGCAGGAAGAGGGAAGCAGGTGGCATGAGTATACCAGACCTCAAACTGTACTACAGAGCAATAGTAACAAAAAACAGCATGGTAGTGGCACCAAAACAGACTGGTAGATCAATGGTACAGAATAGAGGACACAGAGACTAACCCACAAAACTACAATTATATTATATTAGACAAAGTTGCCAAGAACATGCATTGGAGAAAAGATAGCCTCTTCAACAAATGGTGCTAGGAAAACTGGAAATCCATATGCAACAAAATGAAATTAAAACCCTATCTCTCACCATGCACAAAACTCAACTCAAAATGGATCAAGGATTTAGGAATACAACCAGAAACCCTGCATCTAATAGAAGAAAAAGTAGGCCCTAATCTCCATCATGTGGGATTAGGCCCCTACTTCTTTAATAAGACTCCTGTGTCACAAGAATTAAAATCAAGAATCAATAAATGGGATGGACTCAAACAAAAAAAGTTTCTTCTCAGCAAAAGAAACAATCTGTGAGGTGAATCGAGAGCCTACATCTTGGGAGCAAATCTTTACCCCTCACATATCAGATATAGCACTAATGTCTAGGGTACATAAAGAACTCAAAAAGCTAAACACCAAATAAACAAATAACCCAATCAATAAATGGGCCAAGGACCTGAAGACTCACTTCTCAGAAAATGATGGACAATTAATCAACAAATACATGAAAAAATGTTCATCATCACTAGCAATTAGAGAAATGCAAATCAAAACCACTCTAAGACTTCATTCTCACTCCAGTCAGAATGGCAGCTATTATGAAGACAAACAACAATAAGTGTTGGCAAGAATGTGGGGGTTTCCACATTCATACACTGCTGGTGGGACTGCAAATTGGTGCAGCCAATACGGAAAGCAGTATGGAGATTTCTTGGAAAATTGGGAATGGAACCGCCATTTGACCCAGCTGTCCCTCTCCTGGGTATATACCCAAAGGACTTAAAAACAGCATACTAAAGGGACACAGCCACATCAATGTTTATAGCAGCACAATTCACAATAGCTAAACTGTGGAATCAACCTAGATGCCCTTCAATAGATGAATGAATAAAAAAAAGTGGCATATATACATTATGGAACATTACTCAGCAATAAAAGAGAATAAAATCATGGCATTTGCAGGTAAATGGATGGAGTTAGAGAAGATAATGCTAAGTGAAGTTAGCCAATTCCCCATAACCAAATGCTGAATGCTTTCCTTGATATAAGGAGGCTGATTCATAGTGTGATAGGGAGCTGGAGCATGGGAAGAAGAATAGATGAACTCTAGATAGGGCAGAGGGGTTGGAGGGGTAGGGGGGTATGGGGTTATTAATGATGGTGGAATGTGACGATCATTATTATCCAAAGTATAGGTATGAAGAAATGAATTGGTGTGAATATAATATGTATACAACCAGAGATATGAGAAAATGTGCCCTATATGTTTAATAAGAATGTAATACATTCTACTGTCATATAAAAATAAAAAATTAAAAGAAACATATTTTACCTCCTAGATGTGATATTTCTCAGAATCTTTATGCTTTGTGTAAAGTTTATAATATGTAAAGTTCTTATTTGTTTACAAAAATGGCTTACCTTTAGCAACACATGGGACAATGAACACAAGCTTCAGAGAAGAGATCAAGCTAAAACCAATATAATATCATCTCTCCTAGATGCTCTGTCCTGTTTACCAGAAATGTTAACCTAAAACATTGATTCTGTTTGATGGTGTTCCCAGCCATTGCCTTAAGCTAGCATTTTCCTCTAGGTAAGTAATATTTCTATGTGGCTTGTTGTGTTTTAATTCTTGAAGGAGAATTTTAATACATTTTCTTTTTCCTTGGTTTCTTTACATATTTGTAGTGACATTAAAGATTTCAAAAAAAAACACATAAAATTTCCAATAAATATGGGGAAGAAAATATCCCATAGAAAAACCCTGTAAATAAAATTAAAAAAAAAAATTATCAATGGATATCAACTCTGTCAGTTTTCTTGAGTGCAAAAGAAGGAGGTGAGTTGCCTAACTTGAATGAAAGAAGTGCTAACATTGAATATAGGACACATCAAGAGGTGTCATTTTCAAAGGAAAGTCTCTCTATTAGCAACACCAGCAGCACATGTTAAAAGTGTCACTTCCTGTGCTCCTACATAGACCTATTGAAGCAAAGACTTTAAGGGTGCAGCAGAGCAATCTGGCTCTTAATAAGATCTCCAGGTGATATTGACACACAAACAGGTGTGAGGACACCTTTATTAGATTATCTTCATTTTAAATGCCACTCCAAGCAGGGTTGTTATCTCCCTTCAGATTTAATTAATTGATGGAATTATTTGTTGTTTTAAAATTAACACCCTTTCTTTCAAATCAAAGGCCTGAAAACTCAGATTAAGCAATACCTGTAATTTCTGCATGTCATTTTATAAGGTAATCAAAATCTTTTTGGGCAGTTGGCTACTTGTGGGGAGTCTAAATATTTTGCTACCGCTTGGTAATAATAAAAATTAATAATTACAAGTTGTTTTGCAGGATTGTTCTTATAATATTGGTGAATAATTCCTCAAAACAAGAACAACATACCATAATTATCTCTGAAATGTCACTTTAAATGTCCTTGTTTTCGTTAACTACTAAATTTTCAAGCAGTTAAATTGAAATGCATCAAATGTTTATAATACATAAATACTGTGCTAAGTGCTCTTGTGTCTTAAGATCTCAACAAACCATACTTGTTTCCCTCAAAATGTTTTGGGATGATCTCATAAAACATAAATTTCAGTTACCAACTAGAATATGAAATAAAGACATAAACCTATAACAGAGGTATGCACAGCACACTGAAAAATAACATATACATACACCCACATGAATATATATATATATATATATATACATATGTATTGTACATGCATATGTATATCTCTATCTATAGATATATAGTCAAATAAGTACCTTTTAGTCTTTTAGAAAATTATACCCATCAGGATCAGTCATTTCCTGAATTGTTATTATGCATTTCATCTCTCAAAGTATTAATGTTAAGGCACTATTTGGAAAAGAGGTAAGATGAATAACTGTTAGGCTAGATACTTACACAGACATGGTTGGGCCACAAGGTAGCTTAACCCTTAATTTTATCCATCTCAGTGGTTACCACAGATTCCCACAAGTGACATTGATATTTTTCTTGAAAATTGTATGACTCAGTTGGGATAGCCACTGTGAACGTTTGCGGCCCAACTTAAGATTAAAGTTACATGGAAAACTCAGTATGGTATTGAGTTTTCTGCATCAGTATGTATTATTGTAGCCACTAGTCTGAAGATGGCAGGAACTTGGTCAATGGAGCCAACCCAAGGAAATGAAGGGAAACGAAATTCTCATTTTTCTCAAACTTATTTTATATCTTATTATGCTTACCTCAGCATCATGTAGGTGGCTCTTTCCTTGACATCTTCAAAGGGTTTCTTTGGGTTCATGTGGGAGGAAGGACTCAGATTAGTTCTTGATATAAATCAAAGTCAGTATTTATTGATTTCAACTTTCTGATGAATGAGTTGGTCCACACACTTGATGCATTTATGATTGCTTTTGCTGCAAAACCCCCAGCACAGAAGGAACTATTGTCTTTAAGATTACCTGAAAAACCTGTTGCTGTGCATGCAGACCTAAGAATCAAGAAAAACAACTACCACCAGCAACTGACAAACTAGAAATATGCAGAAAAGTAGGCTGAAAGATTATTTTATTGTTGGAGTTTCTTCTTTGAAATAGTTAAATGTATATAAAAATACATACATATATATACATATATACACACATACATATACACACCAATATCAATTGATATATTATTGACATGTTTTAGAACATATGCCTCTCTACCACCCTGATCCTGGACCACGGGTCACCCATTAGAATAGTTCAATTCCATACCTGTGCAGCTGTCTCTGCAGAGAATATTCCTCAGTACTAATACCGTCAATCTCTTTACACATCTTCTTGACAGTGCTTGACAAATAATGAAACATGCAATTCATTTTTGCACATCAGGTATTTATGCAGAGACGTGTGTGTGTGTGTGTGTGTGTGTGTGTGTGCGCGCGCGTGTTTTGTCATTCTATCAAATCAAGAATTGGCAAATCATGTTCATCCCATGAACGAAGAATATTTAAAAAAATATTTTAAAGGATGAAAATGAAGCAAAATGAGAGGAGAAAAATGATTCATATATATGAAATTACATAAACTTTGGACTCTGCTGTCCATAAATAAAGTTCTATTGGAATACAGCATTGCTCCTTTGATCACATATTGTCGATGGCTGCTTTAATTGTTACAACAGAGACCATCTGACCAATAAATTCTAAACAGCAGTTCTCAATCAAGGAAAATTTGGTCTGGGCCCCAGAAGATACATGACAGTCTGGAGACATTGTGGTAGTTAAAACTGGATAAGGTTGTTACTACTAGAGTCTTGTGGAAAGAGATTATGATGATACTAAATATTCTATAGTGAACAATAAAATTCTCCATGACAAAGAAGTACTTTATGCAATTATCTCTCAATAGAGGGGAGGTTGATACCTCTGTCCTTAAATACTTAACCATCTGGCACCTTACAGAAAATGATTGCTATAGCCTTCTAGATCTTAACAAAAACCAAAGGGACCTAAGTTTTGCCTGATAATTAGAAGATTCTGCTACATGAATTTAGATGTACAGATTTTAAAATATAAGCAATAACAAATTTATACAATTTCACATTTTTGAAATAAATGTTTATAAACATTTGCCAATTTAGAAAAACACCTGATCTAAATCAAACAGTTGCAATCTGCACTTAATAATTTTAAAAGCCACTTGAAAAATGATAGTTAAAATTGTGAAACGGAGACATAAACACATAAACATACAATAAATTACTTACTTGGTGACATGTGTGCCAAACAACTAGGTAATTATATTTTGAACTTTGTTTTACTGTGGAGGGGGGAAAAAAAACTAGCCACTTTCAGTATCCCTAGAATTTCGCATTTCATACTTTTATGATCATTTTAGAATTTTCTTTCTATTCTACTCAGCATGTCCTTTGTAACTGTGAAGGACTAATTCTTATTCTTTAAGCCAAATACAGACATTTTGTCAGCATAATCCAAAAGAGGGATTTAATAGCAGTGAGTCTTGAATAAAGTAATATGAAACACCAGTGGGAATTTCCTCTATGATTTATAAGGATCTCATATCAAATCACCTCTTAATGATCTATGCCTTTTATGTATGACTAAACTTATTGTCAACTGCATTATATTTTCATGTAAACTTTTAACCCTACTTTTTGATTTTTAACAAAAGCACAGCAAATATTTCCTTCTGTGGTAGAAGGTAGGAATGGGAGAAGGTGTTCATTCCCCTTGTCCATTAGATCATACTAATATCATATTTTTTCTATTTAGAAACCTGACTTTGGTTAATATAGGCCATTCTAACATGTCAAAGATGTTAATTTTTAATTCAAAACACTTGTCTTAATAAGAACAAGTGAGGTCATGTTAGCTCTATTGTGATAGCTGAACACTCCCCTACAATCGCCCACTAAAAAGAAACAGTGATATTGCAGCTTTGTCTCATTTGAGGCAACAATAAGTGACCCCAGAAAAATTGATATCAGATTCGATGCTTTGTGTGGTGTTCCAGAAATAATCCGTGCTCCACGTAGTTCAGAGTCCAGGAAAATAAAAGAGACTATAGTGAATAGTCTTGGTTTGCAACTCCCTGAGCCATGATGATTAAGATGCCAGTTCAGGAATCAGAAAGACCTTGGTTTGAATATTGTCTTTGATCCCCACATGCTATATCTACCGAAAGCATTCAACTGCTGTAAGACTGTTTTCTCCTTGCTAAAATGGGGATAATAATGGCATGCACCTAATAAATTTGTTTGAATGACTAAATGGCATGAACTACCTAGAATAATGTATGGGAGCTTTAATCACCCAGGTGTCCTCTGGGACACTCTTGCCTTCCAGAGAGCTCACTGAACTCCATTCAATGACTTTTGGTGCTTCAAGCTCTTCTCCATGACTTCCTCCATGTTTGTGGGCCTGCTTCCTCAGGCTCCCTGTACCACTACACTCCTGAATTCTAATCAAAAATACCAGTTTTCTTTGGCAATATCTTTATGTAAAACTCTTGTGAGTTCACATACAGTACTTTAGTCATGAATGCAGTTATTTAGTTGGAATGTTTATCTTGAAGACAAGACTGTGGAGTTAACAGGGAAGCACTCACATATGGAAACCTGCCGTCATGGGGCATCATTTCATTCTCCCTGCCTTCTTGCTCTTCCTGCCACTTTCCTCCTTACTTTCTGATTTTGCTTGAATTCTGAATAATCCAACCTCTTTTGACTTTTTTTACCCATTCCCCACTTCTTCCTCCTCCTTCTTTTCCTACCCCTGTTTCAGCACCTCCTCTCTCCTCCTCTCCCTGATTTACTCTTCACTCCACATCCTGCCTCAACTCCAGCTTTCAATTCCTCTGTTTCCATTTTGCAGAACAGCTTCCCCTATCTTGAAGCCTTGTGCCACCAGTCCTTAGGAGGAGGGGACTATTATTTTCTGTATGGCTCGTTCCCTAATAGAAATTCAAATTTGGCTTTGTAAAATACAAAGATGTCTCCATCTTGCCATATAATTACTTAATTTTCTGTGCTTTTACGTGTTATCACCTCTTCCCTGTTTTTGCTGTGAATGCTCAGGGATTATCCATCTCTGAAGGTTCCATGTATTATTTCTTTTTTTCCTTTTCCACATTGAAGGCCCAACGGGCTCTGTCTGAACTTCTCAGATGACCTTTAGATATATATGCCTTGTGTTGTAGCCATATGTGAATATTACATTTTTTATCTTCCTTTTAATGATTAGAAACGACTAAGCCTGGTTCATTTTTATTTCTTCCACAGTGTTACACATATACATGGTGAACAATTTTGTAGTGTTATTGGTGTTGCTGTATTTACACAACTAACGCCATCTTTAAACATAAAAATGATGGCTGGAAATAGCAACCACAGAGAAAAGGGCATGGGTTTAGCTGTGAGTGTCCTGAGGTTCATTTAATTGCTCTATGGTCTTAGTTATGTGTATTAGTCAGAGTTAATTCAAGAGAACCAGTGACAGTCAGCATTGTGGGAGTGAAGGAATTATTTTAGAAATTATATCTCAAACCAATGTTGGAAGAAGTGGGGAAGTGAGCAATCAAAAGGAGAGGGCAAAGGATCAAAGACATAGACATGGAGCAGACTTCCTGAACTACAAGTGTAGGTGAGCAAGCAAGATGTTTCAGAGAAATATGAAAAATCAAAGAAGTTTGGCCATTGAATTGGGACCATGGAGGAGGGCTTTGCTGAGAGGTTCATGGAAAAGAACTGCATTTGTGTAGCTTCTATCTCTGTGGTGTGCAGTGAAATGTTTGGTAATGGGCTAGGTTGCTACTGGCCAGAAATATCAAATATGAGATAGACCTATAGTCCAGGAGGGCAAGAAGAAGATACTCATGTCTACAACTGGGTCTAACTGCAACTATCTTCTAAGGGAAACAACTGTTGCATTGCTTTTACCTTCTGAATCTCATGCAAGTACCACTTTTGCCCAATATTAACCTGGAGGGTCATAAGAAAAGGGATTATGAGGAACACAGTTTGCAGCTTTATCCAACATGATATAACACAGTCCAACACAGTTTTCTTCCTCCACTTCTCTGATCTTCAGTGTTTTCATTAGAATCTTGGATACCCTAATTTGCCAACTTGTTACAGGAATGTGAAGTGCTTACACACTAACTACTATACAGTAGGTCCTCAAATAATAGCACAAATAATTCCATTTTATTGAGATGGCAGTCTTGTAATTGACTGCTCCTAGAGAAATGCTTTCAGCTTCATCCTGAAACACAGAGATGCAGAGGAGAGATGATTAGATAGAGGAAAAGCAACAAGGTCAAAAAAGACTTTATAAGAGCTGAGGGGTACTTACTGATTATGGCACTGACATCTAAATTAAGGGCTATTAGAAACAGATCATGCCCATATATTCCACTTAGAACTTCACACATCATAATTGCTTCAATTACATACTCCATTATATGTACTCCCATTTTCTTAAGAGCAAGAGGAGAATACAGTATAGAATTTGGAACTTTCAATTTTTTCTTTAGAGCTCTGAACATCTTTTTAGTCAAGATGTGCTTTTCATGTTTATAAAGTTCAATGACATTAAAGCCATTTATGAGAGGAATTTTTGACTCTTGGTCTAGTGTCTTTTTGTAAATTTTACCAAACTGACATACAGTTATCAGTGCACATAAAACTGAAACCTAAGTTAAGTGGGCACACATCTTGAGTGAGAAGGATGGATGAGCTTTGGATGAGATTCTGATAATTAGATTTTTATTCCATAGTGAACTTGACTCTCAGTTCTCAAGGAACATCACACGTTCATTCTTTATCACAGTGTTTTTCAGCAAAGGACTTAGACAAAAATAAATCGTACACTTTTATCCATGTCTAGGAGGGAGAGGTATTGAAGACCAGAAGTTTTTTGGCTTTATTTTCCTTTTTTTATACTAAAAATGATTTTTCCCATTCTCCTTCTTTATTTCACACATCAATGTCCCATCAAACTCCCTCACAGAATCTGTAGGTCTTTGGGTGAGTTTCTAAAATAAGGCTTTCTCCTGGAACGAGCCAGTTGATGCAATGTAAAAAAAGTGAATATTTCTAAATCTTTAACCTTAGTGATGGCATCTGTGTTTTGCATATCTGAATTCTTTGGTCTTTGTAGAAAAATTCCCAGCCACTGTTTTCATTCTTCCTGTCTGCATAATTCCCATTCCATATTCAAATTCCATCTCCATTAGTGGACTAGGTCTCTGTAAATCTATTCTGTTACGAGCCAGTAGTAAATATTTTAAACTTTAAAGATACAGAAACAAATAATGATTGTTACTGAGGTTCATAGATTGTAATTTAAAATATAGCTATTTAGAAATTGTAGAGAGTCGTTTTTAGATTATGGCTATAAAAATGAGGTAGTAGGCTGCTTCTGGCCAGCATCCAAATTTGGCCAATACATTTTTTGACATTGGGTTTAGAATATTGTCTACATTTTTAACTTTCTTTTGATATCATACTTCATTCTTTATTAGATTTCTCTCCTACTTTGCTTCTACAAGTTATTTTAAGGCACATGCTGATTCACCCCAGCCACTCACCTATCTTTATTGAGTGTTCTCAAAAAAGGTCCCAAATGTCTTTTAAAATAGATAAATCCTCAGGTATGGTATATTAATTTTTTAAACTTGTGATTTCAAAGTAGTCAAATAAAAACTAATGATTGATTTTTTATGACATGATATATTAAATTTTGAAATACATTCTCAGGACTGTTTAACAGGATATAAGTTCTATAAAAGAAAGTACAAATTTGGATTTACCCAAAATATTTTTAAAATTAATGAAAACATTTTTATTAATTTGAAAATTTTACAAATGGTTTAGGTTTGTTCTCCATGAACTCTAGAATTACCCCTCTGGCATATATTCAATCAGTGTATATTTATTCTATATCTGTTGATGTGCCAGTGATTCCACTAGGTACTGTCAAATTAGAAATAACAGACACAGGAAAAGAGTTCCAAGAAAGGAGAAAGACAGATTGAAAGATATTATACAGGTGCTGAGTGTCATGGCAATAATGGGTCCAGTGTGAAGCCCATAAAAAACTGCACAAAATGAGTCAGAGAGGGCTTCCTATAGATATTGATGTCCTAGCTGTCTCCTAAACCTAAAGAATTTAGGAAGATGTTGAAGCAAAAGAAATTATTCTTTTCAAGGAAAAATCATTGCACACAGGCACTGAAGGCTTAGAGACATCAGTATGTGTGGGGGCTTCCTGATTTAATGAATCTGGACTGTGGGAAATAAAATGTGTTGGCACAATATTAAAACCTGGTCAAGAATTGTTGACAGAGTGCCATGATATGAATCTAGAGATGTAGGCAGGACCAAGATAATTTACAGCAAACTAAGGAATTGAATTTTATCCAAAAGACACAGCTGAACTTTATAAGTGATCTAACTTGATGATATTTGGGTCTTAAGGAATTCACTGTGCAACAGTTTTTGAGAATGGATCAGAATGAAGCAGAGAACAATTGAGAAGCAATAGCATTTCATGGAAAGTAGATGTTGAGTCGCTGAGTCATGGAGGTCCCAGGAGGGGTACAGTTTGAGAGTCTTCCAGATCATCAATGTATGTCTTTGCTATTGTTCTGTTGAACAATCACGAATAGAGTAAGACCTCATTTTTTTTTACATACACTTGTACAGTTTGCAAAACATTTTCATAGAAAGATTTAATCCATCAGTCTCTATACCAGTCTTTGAGGAATGGACCAAAGAAGTATAATGAAAGCAAAGTTAATGAATTCTACAACCCCCTGCCATACGTACACACTCACATGCACAAAATAAGCCAGGTTTTGTTCGTGATAACTCTAATTCCTACTGATCACCTAATTAATCCCAGAGAGATCTAAATCTTGAAAATGCAAATATTACACTTTTTATTGCAGGGTTAATTTGTATTTACTATCCACAGTTTGGCAAATGATTTTCTGTTTTCACCATGAATATGTATGGCTTGCTTTCAGCAACCAGAAACACTTTTTTTTTTTTTTTATATTCTTCTTCATGTTCTGCCTGCAGCAGGATAGACTTGGGGAACAGCTTGCTAATTAAGACTGGGTAAATTATAAATAGCAAATTTAGAGGCAATTGGTTGACTGGGAAAATATATACCATATACAATGTGGGTCCCATCAGACATTTCCAAGCATTCATTTCACTTTTAATACACAAAAGCCATGGGACCTTTTTAGTTTGCCCTTCCACAGTTACAGGATTGCCTCATCAGAAATTAGAGTTATAATTTCAAGGGTAGTTAAGAACCAGAAAGCATTGAATTGGAAATTCAGTTTCTGACATAGCAGAATAAAGTATCATTCCTTTTGTATTTCCCCCTTTTACAATGTCTTCTATAGAATCTCATAGAAAATAAATTGAGATAAATATATTGTATTGTAGTTGCAGGTGTCTGGCAGTTATTTCAGATAATGTCTTAATTTTATAAGTGAGAAATTTAGGTCACAAGAGATAGCATGGGCCAGAGAACCCTAACCAATTTCAAAAGAAGGGAACAATGACTTTCAACTCAAAGTGTAGCACTTTTCCCAGGCTTACCTTGCAGTAGCATTAGTCTCCCTTGCCAATTCCTGAAAGTCCACTGATATAATTAGTTGATTTGCTTAAACCTTGATTTACTTATAAAATTCAGATGTTCCAGAGAACAGGCAGTTAAATCTGTTGAGGATGATCAGTTGGTCTGTCTTTAAATGTACATGAACCTGGCATGTGTTTAATCCTTGAGAGTGGGTTTCAGTAAGAGAGTGGTTAGAAAACCATTGCTAGTAGGGAGGGGGGAAAGTGTATTCATTAAATACAGAGACAGCAATAGAAAATCCCAGCAAAGCTCACTTTTACCATATTGAATTGAAATGACCCTATTGGGAATTCCATATGAGAAGATCTTTGTTAAATTTAACTTTTAGTTGTGAAGAGTTTGGAAATGGATGCCCGACTAGGTCAGTAAATCTGTTTTCCTCTGGGTGTTCATTTACACTTTTCTGTTTGGAATGTGCACACAGCATTCCAATTCTCTTCCCTCATGCCTTTGCTTAAATGGCCCTGCTTGACACTCACCTGTACAGGTCCATTTAATACTGAACAAGGTATCTCTGCCCATCCCCTTCACTCTCTCCTTTTCTCCCTAGCACTGACTGCTGATTGGCATAGTATGTATTTGAACTGCCTGCAGTTTAAATGTGAGCTACATAAAGGGAGGCATATTTTTGTTGTTGTTGTTGTTGTTGTTGTTGTTCTTATCTCCAGTGGCTGGAGTGGTGCCCAGTGCATATTAGGTGCTCAGCCAAATTTTATTGAACGAATGAAGGAATTGACTGAAAACATGCATTATGAAGGGAATGGAAGAGAAACATTAATTTTCTGATGGGAAATTTACAAGAACTAATCCTGTGGAGTTCAGTGTGATCTAGTTCTTGTGGGTCAAACTCAGTAAGTTATCAAGGGTCTCATTTGTGATGTGTGATGAATGCTAAATTGGATTTACTTCCCTTACATGGTCACCAGGAATGATAAAAACTGTCTCATTTGAAGTCTTATCAATGAAAGTCTATTGTAAAATTTGAGTGTTATTTACAACTAAAAAAGTTAAGGTGAAATTTTTAGGTTTTTAAAAAAGGTCTTGGGTCTTAATTTTTAGTCCTGTGACATTATAAATGTGTGTGTGTGTGTGTGTGTGTGTGTGTGTGTGTGTGTGTTTGGCAAAATTTTGTAGTCTTCCGGTATTTGTAAGGAGAAAGATAAATAAATTTCTATTATTAAATATTTGGGATTTCAGCATTGTATAAAGAAAGTATGACAAAAGAAGGAGGAGGAGGAGGACGAGGAGGAGGAGAAAACAAGAGCAAAGTTTAGCTCAATTTCTGAGTTCTCTAGATACGAGTACTTGATTTCTTTGGGCCGTGTTTAAGTATGATAGAGTATTGTTTAAATAATATTTGTGGCAATAACAAAGGTTTATTGATAACTTAACTCATATGCTAGGACAGGAATGCTTAGACACAGATCCACAGAATGGTTTGATAGGACAATCTGGTAACATGCATTTAAGCAAATTGCAAGGAGGATCCCGTTTATTTGTGTGCTTCACCAAATCTCTCCAGCAGTGATTACAAAATTGGATACAAGTGAAAAATATGAACTGTGTTCACCTGACAAGCCTGGAAAATGAACAGAGGGCTCCTTCTGGTGAGTGAAGAATGGATTTTGAATTTTGATCTCTCTCTTTCTACACACACATACATGCACACACACAAATGCAAAATACCCACACTTGAGGTTTACATATAGGTATAGCTATGTATATGGATACATATGCATATATATGCATTTGTATATGAATATATGTAGATATATATATATATATATATATATATATATATATATATATATATATATGTTTTTAAAAGTACTATTTTTCTTTTCTTTTCTAAACGACTTTCTCTCTAAAGGATTAATGACACAAATGAAAGCAAACTGACACTTTGAGGATCTGAAAATAAATCAGACTGATAACTAAAAAGCAGCAACAAAAAAGAACAAGAATTGCTTGGTTCGTTTTGTTTTGTATCCACATTCCCAAAAATGAAACACAAAATTTGTTTATATAACAATGGTCATGCAGTTCAGTTATGTCAATGATGGCACATAAATCAATGCCATTTTATTTGGCTTTTGTACATTGTAATTTTGTTGTAGTTAAAGATCATTGGGTAAAAAAAAAATTAGAGATAAGTTTTTGAATTAAAAAAAATATATATATATGTATATAAATTGTAAGACCTGTTAAATTGTTCAATTTAATGATTGAAACTTTCAAAAGAGAGACTAATGTTTAGAAACCAATTTAAATTATTTTTTAAAAAAGAATTTCTAAATGGGCAAAAGGATCAGTATAGGTGAAAATCATAATATATATTAAATACTTAATGGTCATAAACATCATATAATGCAGACTGCCATAGTATTTATAAAGGTGTGTGAATGAAAGCAGATTTAATTATAGAACAAAGTACAATTATTAGCTTATGTTTGAAAAAAAGCAAATAATTTAGTTAATAATCTTGAAAGAATACATGTACATCAACTGTGTAATCTACAAAACAATGCATGTCTTCCTAAATGCCATTCAATTTTATAAATCTTAATGATATATTTGCCAAAGTTGTAAAATTTGAAAACCTCATAGGACATAATTTTCATGTGGAACCTGGTAATGTTTCAAAAAAGTCAATAATCCTTCAAAGTTGAATCATGAGCTGTACATTCAAATGACTATTTTCCTGGAGGAAATACAAATATAAATTAAATGTTTTGAAATTTTGATATTTTAAATTATATCTTTATATATTTTATTTAAACTAGAAAAATAATGCATGCTATAGTACACATTTCCAAATCATGCATATACATAATTTTAACAAACTCTTCCCAAAATCTAAGGTAACCCAAGCATTATTTTGACACTAGGGATAAAGTGGGCAAAACAAAATCTATGTCTTGAGGGAAATAGATATAAAAGAGAGAAATAATGGGCAGAACATATGAAGTTGCCTTTTTGTAGATAAATAGTGGCCCCTATGGTTTATCCTAATTTTAAAAATATCAGATAGGTAGATGAAGACTAAACCTGTAAGTGAAGTGTAAGTTTATAGGTGTTAAAACAGAAGTGAGGGTTTGAGCTATGATAATAACATAAAAAATTGTCTTGTGGCTCATTAACCGTGGGTTGTGCAGTAATGTGTAGAAAATCCTACATCCCTGTATGGCTGATAACCTTCTGAATTCAACAATTTTAAGTGTACTATAACACATTATTCCACAGAGTCACATAACTATGTAGTTATACATATCATATATGGAGAACTTTTTCTCCCCTATCAATTTTTGAATTAATGTCATTATACTAAAGAGATTGTTTTCTCAACATGAGTTTTTCAATTAAAATATGTAAAAGACTATTTCTTGCTCTGTTGCATATAGACTTAATAAATTCTTGAAATAGTTGTCTTTTTCCATGATATGATTGCAATATACTTACTAATATATATTTACATTATCGGTTATTTCAGTGAAAACAATTCCTTAAAGTGGGATTGTTGAATTGAGAAGAAAATTTATTAGACACCACATACCACAGGGACCATATTCTAGAACCAGTTGAAGCAATTCATCATCTATTAGCAATAATACATGAAAGAGACTATTTACCCACACAGTTGTGAGTACCGGATATTATCATGTATACATTTGATGGATTGAAAATTACCTCATTTGAGTTCCAATAAGAAGCTACTTTCTTTTTTTCAGCAAGTTAGTAGATATTATGACTTTCCTTCTCTGAATTTTTTTATCATTTATCAATTTTATTTTTAATATATTTTAAATTTTAATCTAACTATAACTTGCATATGATTTAGAAACTCAAATAGTATTTTGCAAAAATAGTAGCTGCCAATCTGCTACAATCTTTCATTTCCTACTCCCCATTTACTATAATTCCTTTTGCTTTTTATATCTGTCTCTATCACTATGTATAAAATTTCTATATTTTCATTTCTTGATTTTTCTAATATGAGGTATTTGGTCTTTTCTGACCACTGTGGAATATGAATATTTAATTTTCGTTTATGATCTGTAGTCCTTATTGCATGTGAACACCCTTGTCTCTTATTTTACCAAAATCAGGATGTAACTACTTATAATTATCTGTGTCCTAATATTTTTTGGATCAATAATTATTGTTTGTATTATATATACATATATAATATTCACAGCTGATCCCCTGTTTTGATACTCTTTGTTACCCAATATTTTGTATACTCTTTAAAATTATCCTTTTTCCTAATTGCTTGTTTTGCTACATTCTTATTCAACTGCAAATTCTTTCAAGTGGTGTTACTATTGCCTTAATTTAGATATCATTTCATTTTGATATGTATTAATTTTATCATTTGCAATATATTTGGGGATCCTCTTTCAATTTAGACAATTTATTTATGAGGCTGATTTATAGCCTTTTCAGATTTTTCTCTATCCTTTTTAGAAATGCTGTCTAATAGATATAGAATGTGAGCTACATATATTATTTAAACTATCTTGTAGTCATATTAACTTATTAAGTCCCACATTTTCAATTCTACAAACATAATCAATATCCAAATATTATTTCAAAGTGGAATATTTGCTGCTTAATTTAAGTTTTATTGGTGATTTATGTCTAAGTGATGGGACAAAATGAGTTAAACAAGTAAGAATATACAGACAAAATTAATTATCAAAATATATTGAAGTAATCCCACTGTGACGAAACTGTCATCATTTCAACTTGTAGTAAATATAAAAATTTATGCAGTATCTTGCACTCTATTTTTATAATAGGTGTGTTCAAAATCTAGTGTGTATTTTACATATATATTACATCTCAGCTCATAATGGTCACATTTCCTCTGTTCAGTAGCTGTCTGTGGCTATAGGTTAAGAAATGGTCCCAACGTGGCCAGAGCATCTCTGAGTCTTCTTGTGAGAAATTTTTCCAATAAGAAGATCTCATGTCTATTTCTTGATTTAACCCTTCATGTTTCATAGTACATTCTCTAGTGGCTTTCTAAGAAAAACTGCAAAGGAGATAAATCTTTTGAGCACCTTTACGTAACTTATCTTTTTATTTCTTTTATGTGTTCTTGAACAGAAAATTTAAGAAAAGAATGATTTTCCCTTAGAATTCTGAAGTCATTTTTTTTTTTCAAAGTAAAAATGTCCGAGGTCAAGATAATTCTAGATATATTGTATAAATTTACTTTCTTTCAGTTTTTCTGGGATTCTCTTTGTCCCCAGTGTTCTAAAATTTCATGATAATGTGCTTTGCTGAGTCATTTTGGCCATCTTGGTCATCTCAGTGGGAGCTATTTTAACTTGGCAACTCATGAATATCAGGTTAGGTAAGTTTTTTTTTTTCTTCTTTCTTTCTGATTGGAAAGGAAAAAATGTAATTGGAAGAAAGCATTGTATATATGAGCAAGATAACTTGCCAAGTCTTTATTGAACCTCATTCTGGCTGGTGACATTTTGGAGGTGCTCCAATTGCAGTTCTATAGTTCTAGTTTCCTTCAAAAAGGAATAATTGGATTCCATAGAAAAGTGAATAAAGAGATTTAGGGATCTCTATGTTTCATATATATATATCACACACTTAATTGCACACACTTGATTGCTTTGCATTCTTTTTGTTCACTTTTCCTCATTCATGCTTTACCCCATCCCAGATTTCCAGATTTTCTTTCTTTCTTTTCTTTCTATTTTTTTTTTAACTTTCCAGTGAATAACCTCTTATGTTTTGCCAGAACATAAAAAGATCGGCCATCTAGTACTGAAAGTGGGCAATAACATCTGAGAGAGGATGCCTAAAAGATTTTTAAACAGAATTTCTGTCAATATTTGTTTCTAGCCTAATTTTACTCCCACCAAAGAGGCAATAGGTGATGTCAATTTATGCACTATTTGGGTAAGTCAAGTTGATTATGAACTTTCTTAAGTGATAAACTAGAGGTCAGCTTTATTGGTCTACTAAGCCATGTACTTTGCAACTTAGAAAAGTTGGATGATGTTGTCTAGGTCATTGTCTTTTAATTTACCGATATCTTTTAAAAATCACTTTGCTTCTATTTTTAATGGGTATGGTACAGATAGTAAAGCTAAATGAGAGAATTAAAATCTGTCTTCTTGAATAGAAATCTTCAAATTCATTGTTTTGCCATACTCGGTCTGTATACTACTTTTGTGGAATGTAGAACCTTGTGCATTTTAATTAAGGTCATAATGCCATTTTTGTTCTTCTCAGGCAAAGAAGTCAGTGCAAAGATTAAAAATCACACAACATGAAGGAAATTTTAAGCTCAGTCATTGCAATATATTCATATTACCTATGAAGCAATAGAAGCCCAGAAAATATAAACATCTTCTCAGATGCATTAGATAAGAATTAGTGGAACAATTACAGTTGACTCTTGAATAACTTTTAGGGGCAATACTCCACTAATACAGTAAAAAATTTGCATATAACTTTTGACTTCCCATAATCTTAATGACTTATAACCTGCTATTGACCAGAAGGAAGACTTACATGATAACATGAACAGTCAACCATCACATATTTTCTATCTGTATGTATTTTTATATAGTGAACAATGCAAGTGGATTATGAGATCATATTTTTACTGTGATACACAATTCACTGGAGACATGAACTGCTCACCTGGAGATGATTAGCTTTCACAGTGTTCGCAAGAGGCTATTCATAAAACTTGAGCTCATTGCGATCGCAACAGGAAGCAGTTATGAAATTATCACAGGAGTATAGTATGTACTATGGTTAATTTTATGTAGACATAATTTAAAACCTCATGTATGTATTTGTTTACATTTCTATTGATTATGAATTGTGCCATGTATGTTTTGGGTTCGTATTCATAAATTGTTGAAATATATGTGCATGTTTTATAGAAGCAAATGAATATTATATAAATAATATAAAATATTATATTATTTATATAAACTATATAATATAAATAATATAATATATTTATATAGTTTATATAAATAATATAATATAAATATAAATTATATAAATAACATAAAATATTATTTACATATATTTTATGTATTCACAGCACATTTAAGTTTTTCTTAATTTTTTTTAATCTTCCTAGGTTACACAGCTGGTTCACAAATTTTATCAAAATGTCCCAAATATAAAAAAAAAAAAAAAGTGCAGTAATGGACTCACACAGTTCAAGTCTGTGTTGATGAATGCTCAGTTATATTTAATGTTATCCAGGTTTCCGTGAACTTTTTTTTTCCCTCTCTTTCTTATAGACAATGTAGATGTTCAGTTTTCCACTTTTTTCTGCTATATTGCCCTGAGGATTTGAATATAATTTATTTACTTATGTGTTTGTTTGTTTACCACCTGCATCCAACCCTTCCCCTCCATAAAAGTTTTGTAAGGTCTAGAATCACCTTTTCACATTTTCTTTTCCTCATTCTAACACCAAACATTGTTATTTCCAGCACCAAAAAAATGTTATACAGCTGGATTCATGTATTCTAAGTTAAGTGTTGAGCAAAAAAACACAACCACTCTTAAGTTAGAATAGCCACATCTTATCATTTCTTTCACGGTAAATATTATTCTTATATTTAATGACCCACCTAATTCTCCCATTTTTCAACTGTACTACATCTACAGCCTAACACAGCCTTGACCCAATATGGTTTTATTGCAGATGCTATTGTTAAATGACATTTATTATCTTTAAATAACAACAACAACAAATCTTTAAAAAGTGTGTTTTGTTTTGTTTGTTTTTTAATTTTTTTTATTGGTTGTTCAAAACATTACAAAGCTAAAAAAAATGACAAAATAATGGAATTTGCAGGGAAATGGATGGCAGATTATGCTTAGTGAAGCTGGCCAATCCCTAAAAAACAAATACCAAATGTCTTATTTGATATAATGAGAGCAACTAAGAACAGAGCAGAGAGGAAGAGCAGGAAGAAAAGACTAACATTAAACAGAGACATGAAGTGGGAGGGAAAGGGAGAGAAAAGGGAAATTACATGGAAATGGAGGGAGACCCTCGTTGTTATGCAAAATTACATATAAGAGGTTGTGAGGGATAGTAGAGGATAGGAAAGGTATCAGAATACAACAGTTACTAATAGGGCATTATGTAAAATTGTTGATGTGTAATTCTGCAATCTGCATTTGGGGTAAAAATTGGGAGTTCATAACCCACTTGAATCTAATGTATGAAATATGATATGTCAAGAGCTTTGTAATGTTGTGAACAACCAATAAAAAATGAAATTAAGTAAAAAAAAAGAGGTTGTGAGGGGAATGGGAAAATAAACAAGGAGAGAAATGAATTACAGTAGATGGGGTAGAGAGAGAAGATGGGAGGGGAGGGGAGGGGGGATAGTAGAGAATAGGAAAGGAAACAGAATACAACAGTTACTAATAGGGCATTATGTAAAAATGTGGATGTGTAACCGATGTGATTCTGCAATCTGTATATGGGGTAAAATATGGGAGTTCATAACTCACTTGAATCTAATGTATGAAATATGATATATCAAGAGCTTTGTAATGTTTTGAACAACCAATAAAAAAGTGTGTTGTGTAAAACAGAATGCATAAAATGCACAAGATAGTTTTTGATTTTCTTGAGTGTCCGGCCTTATCATCATAAATATCCAAATAATATCATGCTATTGTTTCCCACACATTATTTCACCTTCACTGAAACACAAAAAGAGGAGTAAGCCATATTCCACTTTATCTTTTCAATTAAGAAAAATCTCTTTTTATGAAGGAAATGTATTTTTGTATCATACTATAAATTAATTTAGAGTGTAATTTAAAAGGAGCATGAAGTAATCTGTGTTTTTAAGTATCTATACCATTGAAATTCATATTGTGATAATGTGTGAAATGTCTTTGCATTTTGTGTGTTAACTAAAAATACTGATTTAATTAATATTAGTAGAAAGAAGACTATTCTACTATTACAAAGAGCATGCACATCTCATGTTTATTAAAAATAAAATAAATTATAACTTATGCATCAGGAACTGTCCATTTACCATTCTAATTGGCAGATAAAAGAAGCTTAAATGATTTATTAAGGAGAAAAAGAAAACCACTTTGTTCTGCTTCATCTTCATTTCTTGGAAATTTTAAACATGTTAGTGAGGTTTTCCTTGTTCTTGAGAATGGATTACACTGGAAGAGAAATCTTAACACGATTTTTCTGAGTTTCTAAGGATCAGATTTAGCATGGAGCAGATTACTGGAGGCCAGCAATTTCTTACATCAGATTCATGGGGTATAAACTACTAAAATATTTAGTTATTGTTGAAAAAAAAAATAAAAAGACAAATGAGCCAACAGAGCTGCTCTAGGACTTGAAAGGAAATGCTATGATGAGGTGACTGTTGGAAAGCTGCAGGAGGTGACTGTTGGAAAGCTGCAGGAGGTGAGAGAGAGAAGGAAATGAGAAGCATGCCTTATTAGTGTGGTTTGTCAAAATGCTAAGGAGTGTTGGTGACTTTTTTTCTCACTCTGTGTCCTCATGAGAAAACTGAATCTCTAAGATATCTGATTAACCTTTAGGAGATCTTTATTTCGAAGTATTACTTTCTGCTCTTTAACATCGACCGCCAATCATGTATTGTGTTTTGGGGGTTCTAACTCTTGAAATAAACTGAGGTATATACTTGTCCAGAACATAGTAGTTAAACATGGGCTCCACATTCAAATCATGTCATGTCTCCAGTTGTGTGATCTTGGAAAAGCTACTGAATAATTCTAAGTCCAGTAAAGAAGGAAAAAGTAAAAAAATAAACAGGCTTATTTTAAAGTTTTGCAGATCATGTTAAGTATTGTTCTATGTGCAAGAGTTAGAATAGTGCCTGTCAGACGAGGAAGGCACTGTATACTTATTAATCATCATTATTTCTTAATATATCTAATATCCACATTATTTCTTTATGCTAATCTACATGACTCTTTTTATTCTCTTTTGCTTAATAAATTAAGAGGATTTTAAATTGGTTGAAAAACCCAGAGTTTTCTTGTTTCTAATACTTTTTCTCATGGAATTTTCTTTACCCATATAAACTTCCTTTTCAGTCTTCACCTTTCTAAATTGGGCAAAACAAACATTACTTCTTACTTCCTGTTCTTATATTTTTTAATAAATTGAACATCACCCTTTTTCAATTGAATCTACTATAGTATTTCCATATGTCACTTATCATACTTTGCCTTGGAAACTGTTGGGTTTCAGGAATGTTTCTTAAAAGTGTGGTTTGTGGATTTGGGGAGTCTTGCAAACATAGTCTCAATTTCAGTAAAAATTAATGGAGTTTTGTATTTTCCTTTTAATGTTCATCTTTTAAAAAAAGCATACTCTGAATTGCCTGTATGACAATCTTGTTGGTGAGTATAACTATACATTCTTGTATTTGTGCTTACAATAATCTTCACAAGAAGGAAAGAGCAAGAGATTTCATCTGCAAAGGTAACATCCTAGGGATTCACAATATTTCAAGCAGTGAAGGGTCACAGGTAAAAGTAAGCTTTTGCAGATCATAAAATATGGGCTCACCAAACAATCCAGGCTCTCTTATGCTACATTCCCATGGTGAATTAATGTTTGGAGGACATTTTCCATCGTTTATATACCAATTATCCACACTTCATTGGCAATAAGTGTAGTAGTAAATATGCAAAGAATGCAAATGTTTTCTCATTCCATATTATAGCTTGAGGTGCACCATTATACTGATTGTTCCATTGAAGTAAAGAACAATTTTATTGTTAATAAGAAAATTAGGAGAAGTGATAATGATGGTGACTCAAATGATGCCTCAGCAAAGCCAAATTCTGAAGAATCCTTTCAAAACCAAGATACAAAACATGTACACATGATAAATATTTTTATTATTCAATTCAATTAAATAAACTAGTTTCAAAAATTAACATATATCATAAAATTAATCAAAACTAATCTACTGTTTTCATAATTAACTGTTTGAAGTCATTTTATCATTTTTAAGCTTACTTCTTATCTATTAGGCAACCAGAGTTTGCAATTGTTTCATTAATTTTAAATTTATTCTTTCATTTAATAATTATTTATTTTCTTGGTATGTATACCAAGTCAGTCATCTAGTTACCAGAAATATAATTAAATTATATCATAATAACTAGAAGGATAAGTGGAATATAACAGTTGCTATATATAAATATTGTCTGGAAAATAAAAATATAAAATTCCCTTTCCCTCCTGCAACTTTTTATTATAATGAAAGAGGCAAAAAGTCATCAATATAACTGTGCTAACTATATGTATGTGAGATACTGATTAATGATTGGGGAAAAAAATTGAAATAGTGAAGAGGGCTGGGGAGTGTTAAAGAGGGTTGAATTTTTCAATAACATGGTCAAGAAAGACCTCACTGTGTAGGTAAAAATCCACTGAAGGTTTGAAGGAGGTGTGGGGACTTGCTGGTTAGTTAATCAGGGTCAGACATTTCTGAGAGAGGGAAATCGCAGGAAGAGGTATCTGAAGGCAAGATGATTGGTCCTGTCTATTTTGCTGGATTTAAATAGAGGACAGAATGAGGTGAGAGGTTAGAGGTAAAAACAAGAGCAAGACTCTGAAGGTCTATGGAAGTCATAGGAAGGAAGGGCTTGGACTTTTGTCTGAGTCCAGTGGAGACCACCAGACAGATTATAGTATGAGTGTGATCTGACTTATGTGTAACCAGAACTCTTGTGAGTGTTCTGTTTAGAATGGACTAAGAGATAGGTAAAAAGCTGGGAATTTATTCCAAGTGGAAGGAAAGAGGAACCTGAATAGGGCAGAAACAGTGGGGACTGTAAGACAAGCTTGCAAACTGGGTGTGATTAGAAGACAAGTCACTGAAGATTTTCTGATGACTAGATGAGCGGAAGGAGAGAAAGAAGGGAGTTGAGGATGACATTGTTTTTGCCTTGAAATATTGGAAGAATGCTTTGGTCATTAACCCGCCCCCCCCCCCAATGAAAAATTTTGTAAAACAGCATGTCTGGAAATAAAATGGAATATCAGGAGATCAGTTTTACATACAGTAAGTTTAAGAAGAATCATTAATATTCAGTGGAGTTATCTTTTATTTTTGGGGTTGTACTAAAGTCTTATAAAAGTTTTAGTTTTGTATATAGTGTAACACTATAAGGATCTTATTTCAAACTCCCATGGAAATCTACCATAATTTTCTTTATTTAAAATAAATTGGTAAATTATGAGAAATTCATCATTTAAATTGTAAGAAATACAGTTGTAGGAAATAAGGGCTCAAAGCACTTTGAAGACAGAGAAAATAAGATTTAAGTCGTTTTTAGATATGTGGCTTTATATATGTTATTTAGTCTTTCTTTGGCCTTTCTATTATGTATTTTGAAAAGTGAATATACTAAAACCTAGATACGAGGGTTGTGAGAATTAAAATAGATAATGGCTATAAAATACGTAATTCAATACCTTGCCTGGCACTTAAAAGATACGCAACAGAGATGTTCCTTCTCTTTCTTAAAAGTGTCTTGCTTAACTGGGAAAAAATGGATACCCAACAGGTCTGATACATTCATGAATGTTAGCTGTGAGAGCAGAGGCAATGTGGAGACACTTTGAAAAAATTTTAAAGTAAATGTTTGCAGTGGAGAGTCAGGGATATCACACTGCAAGGAGCATGAATCAAACTAAATATTAGGGTATGCTGTGGCAGCCAAAGCAGAGCCTTCCTGGTTAAGAAAACCAGAATGTGAATATAAGAGAACATCTTGGCCTGGGTAAAGATGAGGAGGTTAAAGATTTGATGAATATCAATACGAAAAATTTTGGATTTCAACATTTAGGGAATGCGTCTTTAATAAGCATTGTAGTAGGTATTAATTATGAAAGATTTACAGTATAGAATGTCAGTTGCTCAAAGTCACAGAATTGGAATTCAAACCCCTGTCTTAAAATTTTAGTAAACATTTTGCAAAATTTCATAGGATTGATCTGTTGCTAGGGAATTAAAACCAACTATACACACACACAGTCACCCACACACACATACACACACACATCAAGATATATATGCATACAAAGATATAAATACATACATGTGTGCATATAGGAATGGTGTTACTTTAAAAGTATTCAAATTCAAGATAGGCTTGAGAGAAAGTATAGGTGCTGTTTGGTGAAAGAATCAAAGGCAAGTTTTCAGCCTCATCTCAGAGCAAACTGAGCCTGATGGTAGAGCAAACTGAAGACTTCCTCAAGACCTGTGAAAGAGGAAATTACTGCCTGGCTTTGTAGTCTCCACTATGGAGGAGGGCGAGGGCCTCTGTAGTTGACTTCTAACAGAGAAGGGCTAGGCAGGGCCTGGTGAGTGCAGAGCATAAGTCACCTTCATTTCCTGTTCCTCTCAGGAGCTAGCCTACAGTGTGAGCACTGAAAAGTCATATGGATTTCAATCAGTGCCCCACTCCCCATAGTCACCTAATTAGCTCTCCACATCAATGAAATCCTCAATTCACTATTGATGGGTTGGTCTATATCATGCTGTGGATTCTCAGCAGTCCACCAAATTAAAAATGTCAGCATGTTCTTTGGAGAACGGTAGACAATGAATCAGCCCAATCCAAAGACAAATAAAGTAGCTCCATATTCCGTAATGTAGTAGTGCTGTGACACTGAAGAATTTCACAGTCACAATAATATCTAAGAATCACCATACTGGAGAAATACCAAAATTCACTGAACTTGGGATTCTCTGTAACTTATGGCAATAAGAAAGATTCAGGGAGAAACCAGAGTTGTCATTCAACTATAAACATTCCCAGATTATGAGTTTGTGATTCAAAATTCATGAACCCTATTTTCAACCATCATTAGATGATCAATAAGATTATTGGGCATTGAGTAAAGTACTATTTTATTTAACTCATGTGTACTTATTTCAAATCATGCATGATAGTATTCTATTCCAATAGGATAAAAAATAAAGCCTGTGTTCTCTTTCTGGTATATCATAATATTATACATCTAGCACATGCATCAGATTTTACAGGAAATATTTTGTAAAGTTAGGCTCATTTCCCTATATTTGTTTACAGGCTAGGCTATGTGGAGCAACTTAGTTCAATTGTAAATAAATAATCATGTAATATAATTCTAACATCTATCTTCCTTACTAAACTCTGATCACCTTGAGGGTAGAAACCTTAGCTATTTTAGTCATTTTGTATCACTTGGCTCTTAGTAGATAATCCACAAATATTTATTGAATAAATGAAAAATGATCATTATTTGTAGAGGACTTTCATTTCTAGAAAATAGGACAGGCTTTCTTTGTTCTCTTCCTCTTTTTAAATATGGATAAAAATCCTTTACAAAGATTACAAAAAGTACAGACAAAAATTCTACAAAAATATAAAAAGTCTCCTGAAGGTAGACAGCAGACAGACAGTTTGGGAACCCTGGCATTTAAGGAATGGCATGAGGGTGAGTCCATTGTGTGTTCTTTCTTCCTTATTACACACTTTGTGTTGGAAAACCCAGCAACCTTGGGGATACCAATAGGTACAAATTTAAAAAAAAAATGTGTACTAGGATGGCCCACATTCACTAATCAAACAGTAAAGGAGCAAGACAGAAAACATTTGTACAATAACTGATCTTCTATGGTCAAAATACACTGAAAAGCAATAGTGTCTCACCCCACCCCCACATGGAGAACCAAGGTTTCCACCCTTGTCAGGCCATGGCAAACACTGCCAATCCCCTGCTGAGATGACGTCAGTGTAAGCCAGCAGGACATCTGGACTCTCATCCCCACTGGGTAGTAATGAGGATGTTGCTGGTGGTGTTTATGGGGACCATGTGGGGAGTCTGGACATTCAACCCCCCTCAGTAGCAATGTCGTGTCCCTCTGTGCTCATCAGCTGGAATCAGAGTAGATCTGGTGGAGAGTTAGTGCTTTAGTGGGCACCAGCAGCAATGATGTGTTAGTGCAGGCCAGCTGAGAAACAGTCCAGGGGCTCCCTGCACCCCCCAGCTAGGATGATGTCAGCAGAGTTCTGGTGGAAAGCCTAAACTCCTACCCGAGGCCAGCAGAAATGGGAGCCCTCCCCTCTGGGTGTCAGTGGAGGCTGAGAGGCAAGCTTAAAAGGCCATTTCCACTGATCATCATTCAGGCAGTGTCCCCCTTCCCACAGAATCTGTCACTGGAGGGCTGTTGGACTCAATATTTAAATCAGATTGAAAGCTTCATTACATAATACCAAAATGTCCAGGTTTCAATAAAAAAGGTACTTATTATAGGGAAAAAAATCAGAAATGACCTCAAAATGAGTAAGATAAGACAACTGACAAATGCAAACAAACAAGGAGGTGTCACCGATGTCAGAATGATCTGACCTGGAGTTTTACATCAGCCATCAAAAAAAGTTCAGTGAGCAGTTATGGACATGCTTGAAATAAAAGGAGAAATGGAAAGGCTGAGCGAAGAAACAGCAGGTCGAAGGAAGAGATAAATGGAATTTTAGAAACTGAAAGTGATAGCTAAAATAAATTTCATGGGTAAGCTGGACAGCAAAATTTGAGAAAAAAGATAAAGAAAACAGTGAACTTGAAGATGGAATAATAGAAATTATTCAGTCTGAACAACAGAAAGACTGATGACAAACCTAAGAAAACAAATAAACAGAGCCCAAGACAAATGTGGGACTCTATAAAAAGATTTCACATCTAACTAGAGACACAAGAAGGTGGGAGGAAAAAGTACCTGAAATAAATCATGGCTATGTAGAAAACACAACCTACAGTTTCATGAAACTGGGACTCAATGACAGAATGAAACAGAATGATCTCCAAATATGTGGAGACTACACAGCCTATTTAAAATAATCCAGGAATCAATTAAGCAATATAAAGAGAAATAAACAGTTCCTGAATTACAAGGATTTGACCGCCAATTTTTTTTTTTTAAAAATTGATGGTACAAGAAATGTGGATTCAGTATTGTATTTTGAATTTAGAATTTTGACTTTTTTTTTTCCGGCATATCCATGTGTTAGGATCCTCCCTGGTGATGCTGAGGAGCAGCAGCAAACCACATGCCATCACCATCACCAGGGTAGACAGCAGATATAGGGCATCTTGTTGTAGCTTACAATGCTTGGAAGGTTAGGTGTATTATTTAACATTATTTTCCACTTCCCACGTTTTCAGCTTACAATGAATCTATTGGCTTGTAACTAAGTCAAGGAGCATCTGTATATTGAACTAAATGAAAAAGAAAAGAAATATATAAGGGGATTTGTGAGACACAGTTAAAATACACCTGGAGAAAGGAACTTAAGGCACTGAACAATACATCAGGAAAGATGAAAAACTTCAAATCAATAGTCCATTTTCTTCTCTCAAAAATGGAGAAAAAAGGAGAGTAAAATAAAACCTCAACATGCAACAGAAAATGACCCAAAATGCAGGAATTGTAAATTAAAAACAAAATGAAATTTAGAAAGTCAAGAAAAACTTTGTTCTTTGAAAATATTAGTAAAAGTAACAAGCCTCTTGGCTTTTCGAAGAAAAAATAAAAGATGCAAATTAACAAAATTAGAAATAAAGCAAGGGATGTAACTGCTTACCCTGCAGACATCAAAAAGACAATAAGAGAATACTGCATTAACTACACACAAAAATTTGACAATTTAGACCAAATCCTTGATGAATACAAATTATCATGACTCTCACAATATGAAACAGATTATTAAATAACACCTTAACAACTAAGAAAATTGAATTTGCAGTTAAAAATCAATAAATAAAGAAATTTAAAAACTCCTGTAAATGAAACCTAGCAGTCCAAATGACTTCACTGGTGAATTCCAGAAAATGTTTCCAGGAGAATGATAACAATTTTACAAATCTCCTTCAGAAAACAGATGAGGAAAAAGAACTTTTAATTCCTTTTATGCAGTTTGTATTCTGATATCATACATAGAAAACCAGGAAAGTAATATAAAAAATAAAACTAATGACCAATGTAAATATGAATATATATGAGTATATCCATCAATGTATATACAAAATCCTTAATACACATATAATAAACAGAATCCATTAACGTATAAGAGTACATAATATGGCATACTTATGGATATATATACACACACATACTTATATCATAAACAATTGTTTTTTTTTCCAGTGATGTAAGGCTGATTCAATGTTAAAAACACAAGCAATACAATCTCACGTATTAACAGTTTAAAGAAAAAAAAAATCACATGATTCTATCAATTGGTACAGAAAAACATTTGAAAAGCTTTAACAAACATCCAATTAAACCTCTCAGAAAAGTGTGAATAGAGAGGAACTTCCTGAGCTTGATGACTTTTACAAAATCCCTACAGCTAACATTTTGCTTAAATGGTGAAAGACTAAATACTTCCTCTCAACATTGAAAACAAGGCAAGGACATCTACTTTCAACCCTCCTTTTCAACACAGAACAGGAAACACCAGTAAATGCACAATGTAAGAAAAAAAGATAAAAAGAAAACTGATTATAATGAAAGATATAAATGTCTATTTTTGAAGATGGAATCATAATCTACGTGGAAAAAATCCTACAAAATCTATTAAAAAAAACCCTTAGAACTTATAAGATTAGCAAGTTCACAGAATATATTTTATGTTTAAAAATAAACATAAAAATCAACTATATTTCTTTCTATAAATATATATAAATTAACACATTAAAACAGAAATGTAAAATGTATTACTCATTTGTAAACTAAATCCTTAGTTTTTAATATGACAAAACATTTGTAGGTCTTTTATACTGAAAAACATAAAATATTGATAGAAAAATCAAGTATTTATGAAACACAGAGACATACACAATATTCATGGATTGGGAGATTTGCAGAGTGAAAATCAAAATCCTTCAATGTGATAAACACACATCGTTCATTTCCTATCAAAATCACACAAGATTTTTAAATAGATATGGATAACAAAATTTCACAATTGATACTTAAGGGAAAGGCACTGAAATCTTTAACCACGTTTGAAAATGACAAAAGAAATACGAGGAACTGCCCTCCCCACTTTCAAGGGATTATATGGTTACTGTAAACAAGGCTGTGTGGTATTGCAGAAGATTAGATACATAGATCAATGAAGCTGAATACAGAACCTCAAAATAGGTCCACACAGATATATCTTATTGACTTTTGCCCAAGGTACAATATCAATTTAACAGAGGAAAAAAAAAATAACCTTTTCAAAAAATGAAGCAAGAACAAGTGAATATTGTTAGCCAAAAACTAAACTCTGACCAAAGTATTATACCTTATATAAAAATGAACTCAAAATGAGTGCCAGACAATTATAAAATATATAAGTATCAAATTCATAGAAAAAAATAGGGGGGGATCTTTTGGATGTAGGGCTACATAAAAAAAAATCCTTATGTTTTTCAAAAACATTCATCAAAGAAAAAATTGATAAAACTGTCTTCATCAACATGCAAAAGTTTGTGTATAAAAGAGCCTGTTAAGTGGATATGAAAAGATAAACTACAGACCTCAAGAAAGTATTTGCAAACCATGTATCCAAAATAAAAATGGTATCTAGTTTAGGAAATGGGCAAAAGCATAAAGAGATATTTTAGTGAAGAGGATATACAGATGGCAAACACACAAAAACCATTAATCATCACTATTCATTAGGGGAATGCAAAACAAACTCCAATGAGCTTTCTCTATGTTCATATCAGAATAGGTCAATTAAAAATGTTGACAATACCAAATTCTGGAAAATATGTTGTATAACTACAATATTCATTCATTGTGGGTAGGGATGTAAAATGGTATGGCCATTCTGAAAGCAAATTGGCAGTTTCTAAAATATCTAAATCTGAAATTGTCACACTCCTCAGTAATTTTGCTCCTAGGCATTTATCCCATAGAAACAAAAATATATGTTTATGCAAAAATCTATATATGAATGTTGATAGAGGCTTTGTTTGTAACAACTATAACTGGAAGCAACCAGATGTTCTTCAGTGGATGAATGGTTAAACAAACTGTGCCAAGGAATGGGCTATTAAGACCCAGAGCAACCTGAATCAATCTCCACAGAGTTATGCTTCATGAGAAAAGCCAATCCTCAAAAATATACAAAGTGAAAGATTCCATTTGTATACTACTTTTGAAATGCAAAATGGCACAGTAGATGTTGTTAGGATTTGAGGAAGTGTTACAAAACAAGGGTAAAAGTTGTGGCTACACAGGGACATGTAGACACAAACATGTTTTTTTTTTTTTTTGTTTGTTTGATGTATTGAGGTCAACAACCTGGTTGTGATAACATACTCTAGTTATGAAGTTTGTTACCAGTGAGGGAAACAGGGTGAAAGATATCCAGGATCTCCCTATCGTTCTGACAACATCAGGTGATACATTTTCTACAAATCTCTCAAAGTAAAAATTTTAATTAAAAAGCTACATAGTACTAAGCACATAATAGGTGCTCAACATTCATTGAATTGGTAAGAACTCATTCCTTGTTGAGAATTATCCCTCTGGTTTTGATCCAAATGTAATGGAAGGAAGATGATGTTTCTATTCACATGCCTCCTGAAGGTTTTTCCTAATTGTGGCATTTCTTTGCCATATATCAGAAAGTAAATATTCCACTGTATATTTCAATCTTTATCATCAGTGAGAACACTTGTTAAATGGAAATATTATATAACAGTCCTGGTTATATCTTCTGACCTGAAATGTAGGTATATGAGACAGGTTCATGAATTTTCAGTTACTAAAAGAAATACCATGACAATGTGTACTCATAATTTTGCACAGTGTTCTTTTCATATAGTGGGGATTACATATGTCTTTTGCAATTCATTTACTAAACAATAATACATTGTAAGTTTCCAAGGCATGAAAAGAATGGAAGGTAGTAACAATAATACCAGTAGTAACAGTAATGATATGATAGCCAACACTACCATTATTACATTAAAAATAAATTGATTAGCTTAAATCTTGAAAATTTACTTGGTTACCATTACCCAATCTGGTTACTATGCCTGTCTTCATTCTATGATCTTTCCAGGAATTCTGAACCATCAGCATTCACACTGTCTTTCTCTACTCTGCTCAGAAGTCAAGACTAATATTAACCTGTTTATTCCAAAATTACCCATGATTCAAGATGCTAGAAAAATGAACAGTTACTTCTTCATTAAAAAATACTTGAACTCTCTGCCTGAACGTTCCTCTAAAATGAGAAATCTTGGTGTTCTTTCTAGTAATAACACATTAGACTATCAGCAACAAGGTTTGTCTGAGTCACATATAAAAGCTTTGACTTGAAGTGTTACAAGCAATAAATAGCATTTTATATCACATTTTCAATGTTTCATGGAACATGTTAAATTATTATGCAGACCCCACTAAACAGCAGCTTAAATTGCTGAGCAATTGATCAGTGCCCATTCATCATGGTGGTTCCATGTGGTACACTTACTTTTGCCTCTCCTAGTGAGCTGAAGGAACTGCCTGGGTTGCTTAATACTTCCTGGTTCAGAGGTCACTAAGACAGACTGGGAAATCCAAGGAAGTTTCTGTTTCAATGAAGTATTATCTCATCTCTTCTATCAACTACTAAGGAGGAGAACAGCACCAAAAAGAAAATTGACATAAGGGGAAGATATGGCATTTTTCCAGAGGGTCATTTTTTTGCAAGCTGGCAAAAAAATGCTTTTGTTTCTTCATAACATTTCTTCATAACATTTCACATACATTATTGTGAAAACATTTAATGATATGTTCTGTTCAATGTTTTCAAAATGCATATTTCCATATTTTTTCTCTTTATAATGTGACATATTATAATTTCAAGGAAACTTTTATTTGTCTTGTGATTTAATATTCCCCTCTGAAGAAATGTTCATGTTTAACTTAACCTAGGGAGAACCAAACTGTTCTTTTCAGAATAAAGAGATGTTTTAACTGACGATTACTATAAAAGATAACAAGGAGCTTATCATCTAGATTTCAACTGGGGTTAGACTTACACATCATCCACCTAACACTCTTATTCTGCACAAAACACCTTCCTTCAAATCAAAACTCAAATTAGTGTATTTTAACATTCTAATCCAGGTTTTAAACTACTTCAGTGCTACAAATTCTTCTTTTACTAATGTGTCTTCGGATTCTCATTTGATCATTAACTATTGCAACTTTCTCCTTTTTGATTTTACTACTTCATTTGATTTCTCAAGTCTAGCCCACTCAATGAAAAGTTACCCAGATTTTCATTTTTTTTTACTTACCAGAATAAAGGTCTTTTGTTTTTCAAATTTGAGTCATTCTTATATATGTCAAATTTTGACTCTTTATCCTAAAAGCTATTGACATTTTTTTTATTAATTCAATTGGTATTGATAGCATACCTATATTTCTAACTCCACGGGTTATAGCAAATATATAGGTATAGGAATCATACTTCCTGCCTTCATGAAGGCCCTAACAAATCCTAATACATAATGAGATTCTAAACAGCCATTAATTCAAAACAATATTTTTAAATAATAGTTGGCAAACTATGGCCCACTAGTCAAATATGGGCCACCAGTAGGCTTATAAATAAAGTTTTAACGGATAACAGTTTTGCCTAAAGCTGGTTTCATACCACAATGATAAAGCTGAGTAGTTGCAGAATACACCATAGGTATCCAAGCCTAAAATATTTATTATCTGACACTTTAGAAGACAGTTTGCTGACCCTTGCTCTAGAAGAATACATAATGCCACTCATGAATATTTCAAAAACATACACACACAATACAAAAATGTCCATTATATAATGTTAAGGGAAAAATCGCATCTTACAAAGTGTTATGAAGTTAATAATCTGACACTTTACTACCTATAATAGTGCCTGGCACATAGTAGTGATTCAATAATAAATAATACCTGCCTACTGAATAAATGAACATAGAGATAGAAGATGGTGGGCTGATAGTGGTGGGGACATTGTTGAAAATAGGACAATCTAAAAAGAAACTTTCTTGGGCAAGGGTCTGATGGTGAGAGGGCACAGATGTCAGGTGACCTGTAAACACATCAGAGAGATGAAGCATGGAGACCAAAAGTGAGCACAGGTCAAGATAGTGAAGTCTTCATCAAATTTTCAGACCTCTTCCTGTGGACTTATGAGGGACTTATTTCAATTTTTTACTGAGAAGAGAGGGATGATAATAAGATTCATGTGTTTGTGAATATCACTGTGGTTACAGTACAAAAGCAACATGGAAGGCAGCAAATCCAGAGCTTGGGAAGCTTATTTGATGATTACTACAAATATTCAACTGGAAAGAATGGGGCTTCAACTCTGAGGAGCTATGCTATCTCAGCTAGAAAAATAATAGAAGCTGGTGCTTGCTTGAGTCTGCTTAGAGACTAATTAAGACAGAAGGAAAAGAAGGGTACCATCCCAGGCTGTTAGCTTGAATTCTAGAGAAATAACAATCTATTTCAGGGGAATAGAAACTGCAGGGAGATGAGCAGCTTTGTAGAGGGAGATGATGAGTTCAATCTTAAGCAGTTGAAGTTGCCTTATGAGCAACCCAAGTAAGTTGCCCAGAAGGTTATTGGAGGTGCAGATCTAGACTTCAGAAGTTATAAACTTTATGGTATAGGTGATGTTCCCTTTGAGGCATGATATAAGCCAAGGAATTGTATGCAAACTGTTCATTAAGAACGCCGGGAGTGAGTATGGGGATAGGAGCATAGCTCAATGGCAGAGCACTGGCCTAGCATGGAGGAGGCCTGGGTTCCATCTGCAGTACTCAGAGGAAAAGAAAAAAAAAAGTTTGTGGTGGGGGAAGAGAAGTGAGGAAGACAAGTAATAGATTTATTCAAAATATGTGGCTTCCACCCTCCTCTACAGGAACCTTTTTCTTAAAATACTTTTTTTAGTCGTAGATAGACACACAATATCTTTATTAATTTTTATGTGGTTCTGAGGATCGAACCCAGTGCCTTACACATATGAGGAAAGCACTGTACCACTGAGCTACAGCCCTAGCTCCTCTGCAGAGATCTTTACAACGTACATTAGTCTGATGAGTTCATCCTCATGGAGTCAAAGGAGCTCCATTTCATATTCCATAGTGTAGGGAGAATGTACTTAAAATTCCTGGGTATTCCTGTTTCTCCAAATGGGTTCGGCAGTTATTGTATCCAGAAGCAATCCCCTAAAAGTTGTGAGCTCATAACAGCAAAGTACAGAGCGGCTACAGATAGGCACAAAGGGACCTGAGAAGGGCACTAGTGACACTCATGATTGTGGAGATGTAAATTTGGGGGCCAGAAACTTATACATGAGAACTGAAGCCATGGGGAAGGACAGGACAGGACCTTCCAGAGAGGATATCAAGACAGAGAGGAGAACAGAGGTGAACAAGGACAGACGAAGTGGAGTCCATGAAAACTGACAGGATGCGCTAGTGGGAAGAAGGAAAATGGAATCAGGTCAAGAAAGTCGAAAGAAGGGAAGATCATTTTTATGACCTCAGAGGCATTACTGTCAGTAATAGATGAGATAACTAGTAATAGATATGTGGTATTAATAAGTAAGAGGTAAACAGTAAGAACTCTATGTGATTAGAAGTCCTACAAAAAAGGCAGAATGGGGTCTCCCAGTTATGATAGCTTGGGATTCTCAAAATAGATTTGAAGATGCCCCTCTCCTCGACCCAAGACTCCAGCATAAATTGAAACGCAATGAGCACTGGTCTAGGGTTTAGGTTCCAGGTTCACTACCAGGTTGTTGTTGTTGGTGTAGGTGAACATATGCCATTATTTTGTTAATTTTCATGCTGTTCTGAGGATCAAATGCAGTGCCTCACACATGCTAGGCAAGTGTTCTTCCACTGAGCTACACACCCAGCCCCCCAGGTTGTTTCTAATATTAAAATTCACCAGGTATTTCTGAGGCTCTGTTTCTTTGATAATAAAAATGAGCTGGTTGACCATGTCTCTAACGTATTTTAATTGTCAATTCCAAATGCTGGCTATATGCCCTCCAGGCAATGGTGAGAGTCAAAGGGCTGATGTTATGGGTTTAATTTATTAACTCTTCCATTTTTTAATATTAATATTTATTAAACACCTGTTCTATGCTAGAACATGCCAACAAAGCACTGAACAAACCTGGCAAGGCTCTTTCCTTCACATCTCGCCCAAAACCTAAATAGTTGTAAAGGAAATTCACGTACGTTGGCTACAATAGATGTCATGAAGAAGGAAAAGGTAACAGAATACTGTGTGATGGGAATCTAACTTGGACGGGGAAGTTTGTGCCCTAGACCTGAGTTGAACAGATTTCTGGCCTGTAAAAACCGTTTTAAATTTTGTTAAAAATAATCTCTTTCAGAAGTATCCCAACAGTACATATAAAGGTGGGGTTTGTGAGCAGCTTTGGGGAAATATGTAAGACTTGTCACCCTGACAAAATTAAACATGAGCATGCTCAGTGGGGCAGCAAAAGCTCTAGGTGTATTCACCAGATTTCCTCAACCAATAGTTATTGAACATATGTTTTTCAGCCATCATTTTTGGTTTTAAAGTATACAGCTTTGAATAACAGGTTCTCCCATGGACTGACAATAGACAAGGTAAGCTACACAAGTAGTTAGTGCTATGGTACTAACTAAAACTTCTAAGTTTTTTCTATATTTTCTTCTGGGAAGTTAGGCTGACCTTTTCATCTACAAATGTAATGGTATGGACCAATATATATCTATTCTCCAATTCTTTCTTAATCAAAAACTCTTATTTTAATTGAGCAAATTATTTCTACACATACTATACTTCTCAGCTTCTGTTTCTGACTAGTCATGTGAAATTGTTAAACATTTAGTTCTAAGGAGGTGTTAGGTGGGATTTGCGGGAAGGCCTTTTTAAAAGAGCTGATTTTGAGAGGATACTATATTCACAAGTTGGTGGATCCGGAAGCCCCAATCTTGTCCCTCCACAAAAATACAAATTTAACAATGACATACAATGTTGTTGTTCATGAGAACTAAAAAACCCAGTTAAAGAAAATGAATATGTAGCAAAATGAAATTAGACCCCTCTCTCACACCCTGCACAAAACCCAGCTTTAAGTGGATCAGTGATCTAGACATTAGACCAAAGACCCTGTGCCTAAAAGAAGAAAAAGTAGGCCCAGATCTCCATCACGTTGGCTTAGGAACTGACTTCCTTAACAAGACACCTAAAACACAAAGAGTAAAACCAAGAATCAGTAAATGGGATTGTATCAAATTAAAAGCTTCTTCACAGTGAAGGATACAAACAAGAATGGGAAGAGAGGGCTGGGGATGTGGCTCAACCGGTAGCACGCTGGCCTGGCATGCGCAGGGCGCTAGGTTTGATCCTCAGCACCACATACAAATAAAATAAAGATGTTGTGTCCACTGAAAACTAAAAAATAAATATTAAAAATTTGTCTCTCTCTCTCTCTTTCTTTCTTTCTCTCTTAAAAAAAAAAAAGAATGGGAAGAGAGAGCCTACAGAATGGGAGAAAATCTTTGCCAACTGCATCTCGAATAGAGCATTAATCCCCAGGACATATAAAGAGCTCAAAAAAAAAATTAACAACAACAAAAAAACAACAACAATCAAATAGGCAAAGGGATTAAACAGACACTTCACAGAAGAAGAATTACGAATGGTCAACAAATATGTGAAAAAAATATTCAACATCTCTAGCAATTAGAGAAATGCAAATTAAAACTACATTAAGATTTTTTCTTACTCCTGTCAGAATGGCAATTATCAAGAATACAAGTAACAATAAATGTTGGTGAGGATGTGGGGATAAAGGTACATTCATACGTTGTTGGTTGGATTGCAAATTGGTGCAACTACTCTGTAGCAGGATGGAGATTCCTTAGAAAACTTGGAATGGGACCACTATTTGACTTAGTTATACCACTCCTCAGCATATACCCAAAGGTCTTAAAATCAGTATACTCTAGTGATGCAGCCATATCAATGTCCATTGCAGCTCAATTCACAATAGCTAAGGTATGAAACCAAACTAGGTTCCCTTCATAGATGAATGGATAAAGAAAATGTACCTATACACAATGGAATATTACTCAGCCATAAAGAGAAATAAAATAATGGCATTTGACTGCAAATGGATGAAACTGGAGGTTATCATGCTAAGTAAAAAAAGCCAATCCCCCAAATCCAAAAGCTGAATGTGAATGATGACTCATAATAGTTAGTGGTGGGGGGGTAGTGGACATTCACCAAATTTGACAGGGTGTAGGGGGGCAATGGAAAGACAGGTGGAAATGGGAAAAACAGTAAAATGAATTGAACATAACATTCCTATATTTATATATGAACACATGACCAGCATAACTCCACATCAGGTACAACCACAAGAATAGGATGTTATATTGCATCTCAGTATTTGTGTATGATATGTCAAAATAATTCTACTGTCATGTAAAATGAAAAAGAAGAAATTTTTAAAAAACACATAGAAAAGGTAAAAAAAATACCAGTTATGAAATTGAAGTAGCCTTAGTGAAAATAAAACTGAGGAAAATCTCATTTAAACAGGTAAAGAAAGTAATTTCACTCTATTTCTTTTAGCTCCTCTTCCAAGCCAGTAGCGTGCCTGAAGAGAAGGTCCTGGCTTCAGACTTATCCCTCTCAGGGAATTCAAAGAGTGGAGTAAATATTTCATATTTGATGTTTTTTGGAGGATTATCCAAGTGACTGGTTTCTGTATTACCTCAATTGGATCATTTTCTGACCTAGGTTGGACGCATAGGAACACTGAAAACAAAGAAGAGTGGGAAGTGGCTCGTGGTAGTCAGCACAGTTCACCACAATCAGAAGAAAGCACAAAACTTCAATCTCCTTGGGAAGAGGAGAGGAATGAAGTATGCGGCCTTTTGATCTTTAAAGGAATGCTAGGATCCATTTCTCTCCCTTTGTGTTTATAAGGAATCCATGTCGGTTTGATTTCTGGTGGCTGCTAAGAACAGGGAAGAGTGGGGCTGTGTACTGCTGTAGACTTGGGGAACATGCAGGGATGCCTACAGCCAATGGAGGGAGAAAAAGATTTTTGAACTCCCAAAAAATAAACTGACAGTTTTCTGAGAAATTATATACACAGGGCCAAAGATGACATATAGTATCCAAACAGGCTTCATAAGCTCCCAAAATTAATAACTGGGCTGGTTGGGGATGGTATTCTGTATGAAACCCATCAGTAAGACTGATAGAGGTGACTGCTTTTTCAAATGCACAGATCACAAATCAATATTTCAATACACAGCAAGAAACAGGGAAACAAGGCTTAAAAAAAGGAACAATATAAAATTTACAAAAACTGATCTCAATAGCTATATAAAATAGCTGACAAAAATTTAAAATAACCATCATAAAGATACTCTATCAGCTAAAGAAAATTATGCATGAACAAAAGGATATTATTGACAGAAAGAAAATATAAAAAGCACCATATCCAGAAATGTTGTTGCTGAAGAATACCAAAAAAAAAAAAAAAAAAAGTGAAAAAAAGCACTCCATGAATACAATGACAGATTGATGGAAAATAAAAAAAAAAATGAGAAATTCTAAGGCATGGCAAATTAATCAGAGGAGCAGAATGAAGAAAAGGAATGAAAAATAATAAGAAAAGAATATAGGACTTAAGGGACTGCAAGAGAAACAATGTACAATATTAGGGTAAAAGAAGTAGAAGGGACAAGAAAGTCAGAAGCTTATTTGAAGAAATAGCTAAAATATTCCAAATTTGGGAAAGCAATACACCCTTTAATTCAGGAAGTTCAACAAAGAATAATAAATATGAAATTGTGAAATTCACAGCAAGACATATTTTGATCAAATTATGGAGAAAAAGCTTTTGGAAAGCAGCAAGAGAAAAATGATTCATCACAGATAAGAGAACTTGCATAAGAATAGTGTATTTCTCAGCAGAAACCTTGCTGGTGAGAAGGGTGTGGGAGGATGTACTCAGATCTCTGAAAAGTACTACCAACGAAGAATACTATATACAGAAAAAAGCAAACTTAAAACAATAAAGGTGCAGTTATGAATTTCTTAAATGAACAAAAGCTAAGGGAGTTTGTCATCACTAGGTTATCATGTTGAAATGAAAAGACACTAAGCAACATAAAGGCATTTGAAATATAAATTTGAGTAATTAGTGAATCTATGGCATATACATAACTTTTATTTGTGGTTTAAAGTTAAGAACAAAACAAACAATAACTATCACTATAAAATATGTTAATGGATATACAACATAAAAGATGTAATTTTTGACATCAATAATATAGAGCATGGGTTTTGGGTGAAGTAGTGTACAGGTCTTGTATGTCATAGAACTTAAGTTGCTATTAGTTTAACATAAATAGTTGTAAGATTTTTCAATGTAACCTCTGTGACAAGTACAAGGAAATATCTAAGGAAGATATACAGAATAAACTGAGAAAAGAATCGATGTGTGTCACCTACATAAAACTTATAAAAAAAGGAATGATAACAAGACAGGAAAAGAGAGTCAGAAGAAGAGCTACAAAACAGAAAACAATAAATAAAAAGACAAGAGTAAATCCTTCTCCAACAGTGATTCTTTAAAGATGACTGGACTAAATTCTTGAATCAAAAGACAGAGATGATCAAAACTGGCCAAAAAAAAAAAAAAAAAAAAAAAAAAAGACAACTCTATGCTAAACAAGAGATTTCCTTTACTTAAGGAAACAATGGGCAAATGAAAAAATGGGAGAATAGATTTCCAAATCCCCTATGTTGAAGACTTGGAGAAGAACACTACCCCGGTCAGATTAGGGCTGATTTCACAAATGGTTTAATCCACTTATGGATTCATATAGTTCAATAGGTTATTGGAAGGAGGTAAGGGACTTTAGGAGGTAGATCCTAACTGAAGTCCCAAAACCAGAGTTAAATGGGCATGAGCTGGAAGCTCTGAAACTGTGAGCCAAAACAAATCTTTCTTCGTTTAAGTTGATTTTCCCTGGTGTTTTGTCACAAAGATAGAAAGCTGACAGAAAGAAAAAGAGAGAAGGCTAAAGTAATCATCACACTGATGTCACAGAAAGGATCATAACACTCTACTAGGAACAATTATATGACAGCCAATTCTTAACCTAGAGTTCATGGATAAACCTCTAGAAACATACAACCTACTAAGACTGACATAAAATTTTAAAAACTGCAAACAGAGCTATAACTACTGAGGAGATTGAATCAGTAACCAAAAATCTTTCAACAAAGAAAAGTACAGGAACACTCTTCTACTCAGCATTAAAAAAGTAATGTCATCTGTTCTCAGACTCCTCCAGACATTTTAAGAGGAGAGAACAATCTCAAATACATTTTATGATGCCAGTTATCCTGATACAAAAGTCAAATAAAGAAACTAGAAGAAAAAAAGACAAAACCATACAGACCAATATCCCCATTGACCATCCATCCAAATATACTCAACAAAATACTAGCAAAAATTTGACAGCACATTGAAGGCTTACACACCACAACCTAGTGGGATTTATACATTGTGCACAAGAATAGCTCAACATATAAAGATCAATTCTTCTGATAGCACTATGTTAATATAATTAATAATAGAAATTAAGTGGTGGAGGTTATAGCTCAGCAACAGAGCACTTGCCTTGCACATGTGAGGCACTGGGTTCGATCCACAGCACCACATAAAAATAAATAAATATATTTCAAAAAAGTTTTTAAAAAAGAATAGAAATTAATGTAATCATTCCAATAGAGGCAGAAAAGATGTTACACAATACTATACTATTTCATTGTAAAAACACTAAACAAGACAGGGATAGAAGGAAATAAACTCAACAAGACACAGGTCAAATATGAAACATTCTCAGCAAAAATTATCTCAATGGTGAAAGCTGAAAGCATTTCTTCCAAGATAAGAAACAAGCCCAGGATGCCAAATCTAGCCATTTCTTTTCAACATAGTATTTACTGGAAGTACTAGTCAGAGTAGTTAAGGAAGAAAAATAAATAAAAGGCATCTGAATTTGAAAGAAAGGCATAAAGTTACCCTGTTTGTGAATGACATCATCTTATTTGTAGAAAATCCTAAATATTCCAAATATCCCACATAAAAAGTGTTAGAAATACTAAATTCAGTGAAGTTGAAAATTATATATAAACAAATAAAAATCAGTTTCACTTTTATATATTAACCACACACAATCGGCAAAAGAAATAAAACAATACCCTTTACAATAGTATTAAAATAATAAAATACTTGGGAATTAACCTATGAGTAAAAATACTTATACAAAGAATGATTCAAAACATTTGTGAAATAAATAAGGCAGAAATAAATGAAAATATATCTATTGTTAATAAATTGGAGATTTCATATTAGTAAAATATTCACCCTACTCAAAGTGATCTACATATTCACAGCAATCTTTATCAAAATCCTAATGTCATTTTTAAAACATAAGTTTCAAATGATCTTTGACAAGAGCACCAAGACTAACTATGGGAAAAGGAGAGTGTCTTTAATAAATAGTGTTGGGAAAATAATATCCACAAGCAAAATATAGAAATGGGAACATTATGTTAGACCCTACAAAAATATCAACTAGAAATGAGTTAAAAACTTAAACCCTAAAACTATAAAGGTCTTGCAATGAAAACCAAGAACAATCTTCATAACACTGGTTCTGGCAATGATTTCCTGAATAGAATAGAAAATAGAAAATAAAATTTAAAAAATGGACAAATGGGATTACATCAATCTAAAAAGCTTCTGCAAAGCAAAGAAGTAGATAGAATGAAACAGAAACTGATGAAATGATAGAAAATATTTCCAAACCATATGCCTGATATGCACTAAATATCCAAAACACATAAGGAACTTATACAGTTTAGTTCACAAAAGAAACAACCCAGTAAGTAAGTGTACAAACAAGACTTATAAAACCCAGATATAAGATGAGATGCTCAAAATTACTAATAATTGTGAAAATGCAAATGATGACCACAATGTGATATTACTTTACACTTGTTAACATGACCATTACTTTTAAAATAAAATAAAATAAAAATGTTGGCAAGTTTGGAAAATTTGAACTCTTGTGCTTTGTCAGTGGAAATGTATAATGGCAAAATAACTGTAGGAAACAGTAGTCTCCTAAGAAATTAGACTAGAACCACCATATGATCCAGCAATTACAGTTACAAATACTTAAAATAATTGAAATCAGGACCTTGAAGAGATATTTGCAAATTATTTACAACATATAAGAGGAGAATGAAACAGAATTTCCATTGATGGATTAATAGGTAAAGAAAATGAAATATTGTTTAGCCTGAAAAGAAGAAAATCTTGTCACCTACTATAGCATCAATGAATCCGGAAGACATTTTTCTATGAGAAATCATCCATTCACAGGAGAAATGCTGCATAATTCCAGTTATATAAAACATTTACAGAATTTCATTCAAAGAAACAGAAAGTAGAATTGAGGTTGCCAGAGGTTGGGGGCAGAAGAAAATGGCAGCTTGCTGTTTATTGAGCATAGATTTGTCCTAAGATGTGCACAAGTTCTGAAAATCTGCTCTAAAACATTGTGCTTAAAAGTACTATATTAGAGACTTAACAAATTATAAGAGGGTAGAAAAGCTGATTGAGACAGAAAGTGTGTCCTCCTTTCTACTGCCTAGAATGATGATATAATGGCTTAAATCCTATCAGTCATGAGGTACCTGATAAGGTGGTGGAGAGCTATCTCATTTTCTTTGAATCCTGGCATATATTCAAGTTCTTGTACAATTTCATGACAAAATGTTCAAAGTTTTCTCAGACCACCTGCATAATCCATGTCAGATGCTCAGCTTTGAGGAACTGTTATGGGTTCCAATACATCCTCATGGGTTCCAGCTTGTCCTCATGCATTCGAATTCTTCCTTGCATTCCCCATTTCGCAGGCCTCTCCAGCCTTGACTCTAATCCCTGCTGAGTATAATTGTATTATCATAAGCACCAACAACCATCTTACCTGATATACTAAACTATTTCCCACAATCCTGCCAGGTCTACTCCCTACAACCAGTCCTTCTGCAATTCACAGTTACTTTATATCTTTAATAAAACCCTAACTGTTACATGCAGACAAGATGGATCAAACTTGAACCATTAATTGATGTTAAATATGAAATTTAGTACTCAGTTTCACAGAGAAGGAAAAAAAAAAAAGATCCTGGGTCTTAAGACTTTATGGATCCACTATCTGTTCCGGACATTGCCACATATGAACTTCAGTTACATAACATAACAAGCCACTTTAATTTGAGGATTCTGTTTCATGCAGCTAAACCCCAGGTATAACATAGAGGTATAGAAGTTAATTACCAATGTGATATATGCTTGAAGTTCTGGGAATAATAAGAATATCTGATAAGAATTTGATAAGTCTTCAGAGGCCATGTATTGCTTTATTGAGAAATTTCAATGAACTGAAAGCTTGTGTTCCCCCCAAATCATATACTGAAAGTCTTGCCCCTTTGGTGATGGTAGTAGGAGATGATGGTAAAAATGAAGGCCTTGTCAGTGGAATTACTACATTCATAAAAAGAGGCTCCATCTGTCCTTCCCCATATCTCTTGGGATAATGTAGAAAAAAGCTTATATGAACAAGAAATCCAGCCCTCATCAGACATAGAATAAGTGATGCCTTGAACTTGGACTTCCCAGTCTTCAGTACTGTGAGAAATAAATATTTATTCTTTGTTAGCATCTCCATTAATATTATTTTGTTATAGCAGCCCAGATGAGGCATACAGTGTGTTGCTCCCGGTTGCTTACACTTGTGTGCCAGATTTACTAGATGAGACAGTGATGGAAAGTTTACCTGGCTCATGCCATGAAAGATGTTGAAGCTGATTATAGAAAGTGCAAACCCTCCACTTCCTCCTTGCTTTTAATGGGCTAGCATTCTCTCTTTTCTAGGAATGGTAGTTCATGGGTGTGATTTTCTTGTATGGCTTTTTTTGTTTCAAAATCTAACAAAAAAAGGTTTAAATAATATTTCTTGGTTCTCAAGTCACTGGATGTGGAGAAACTTAAAGCCTTTTACACTTTAATTCTGCTAAATCTAGATTTAAATGGTGAAGTTCTAAAATTATAAAATGAAATATTGTTTAGCAGATTCTGTAGCAGATTTAAAATATAGAAGATATGGTTACATTTTTAGGATACAAGCTTAAAATACAATTATTAGTTGTAAATCTTATACTTGAAAATGCTCTAATAAGTCATTTTCCTTAGAATCATAAGTGAAGGAAAATTTTAGAACATTTTCAAATGTCTTGTCCTTCTGTTTCTAGCTTTTGAGTGGCATTTGAAAAGCTATATATAAATGTTGGAGAAGGTAAAACTGGCCTCAGATCCTACCTTGTTCATTTGCTTTTTGTATGATACTGAAAAAGATATATGCTCTCTCTCACAGTTCGCATTTTCTTCTTTAAAATGGAGATAATCGTACTCACCAAATTGAACTTCCATGATTACTAAGTAAGAAATTCACAAAGAATGCATGGAACAAGTAGGCATTCAGTAGCTGCTGATGCTATATTTCTTCTGAAGTGAGCAGTAATCCGAGAGTATTCCTGCTCCATTATTTTGTCTAAGACGTAAGCCAGTTTCAATAAAAAAGATGTATTTCACCAGGGAGAAAATTTAATTTGTCTTTATTGTTGCTCTGCCTCATCAATAGGAAGATGGGACATCATGTGCACTCAGTTCTCCTCCATATTATCTGGCCATCTAAAAGCAATTGTGGACAATTTATAGGACATTCTGGTAACCTACTGAGGTAATCATGATCATATTATGATTATTGATTCTTTATTCTCTGTATAAAATGTTCTTTCTGTTCCACCCTCTTTGCTATATTTCTCTTTTACGAAGAACTAATATTTTGCCATGAGAAGCATGCAAAATATTTAACTCCTTACTTTTTTTTCCCAAAGGTCAGGCTTTAATGAGATGCATTACTGCAGGGCCTGGAGCATAGTTTTACAGTGACTGGGTTGCTGTCAAAACCTTCACAGTAAGAGAGAAATTATGAACTTTTAGTAGCTTATGAACAATCAAGGAAACAAAATGATGGTTGAGCTGATAGCAAGTGTTCCTGCACGCCCTTGTGAAATCATCATTATCTCATTTGCAAGGATACAAAAGTACAAAATTAATTTCCTAAAGGAAAGCAGGGCTTTATATTGCTTTTTATATGGTATCGTTATAGACAGGAATATAGGGTTAAGGAGAGGCAACAAAAAATAGTCAAAGTGGACAAGTCAGGTTGGGGTTGTCCTAGTGATGAGAGAAAAAGCCTTGGGGACAAAGCAATAAACATTCATTGAGAATCACTTTCAATCCAGGTCATGGATGAGATGGACATTGTTGAGAGAGGAGAGATTGAAGGGGTTGGTTCTATGCCTGAGGAGTTTATACTCCATAGGCAGCTGAGAGAAGGAAACGATTTTCTATAGAGTAGACTGGGTAGAATAAGGAGCCAAGCTGGTGAATTAGAGGGGCATTCTAGGTTTCACTCTAGGTCTCTAACTTCTCATGTTTCCTCTCCTCTAACTGTAAGTAGTTGGAGGATTGCTGAATATTCAGGCCTGTTTCTATACAATTAACACACACATGTACAAACACACACAAAAATTTGATCAAAACATATGTTTTGCAAACACTCCAGGAATCAAAAGATAATTGGTTCTCTGCTCACCTTGACCTTGTTGAATAACCTTGGTTATCTTAACTATCCCTACCTATCTCATATAAAAGGGAGGATACTAAGATTGTTGTGAGTCATAAATGAGGCCACATGTCAAAAATTCCTGGTACAGCTCATGGTACATTGGGGCAAAATACATGGTAGTTTTGATTGTTATTACTTTTTGAGTTTCTAATTTTGTATTCCCCACAAGCCTCTTCATCCTAGACTAAATATCCCCTGTCCAGAGTGAAAGTTGCTTGCCGGGTATAAGTAAAAATGTTTAGGGATGAACAATTGTCTCAGATGATGACTGACTGTTTGTAATTAGAAACCTAAACAATTTAAAGAAGATCATATTTGTGTGAAGATCAATAATTAAAATATAAAAATTCCCCATACCAAGACAGAAATATGTCCTTCCTCAATGAATCATAGCATATGGCAGAATCATACCACTGGTCTGCTTCAGAAAAAAAAAAAACTACTAAAACTCAGCAGTTGACAGGTCATAGAACTTTCTTTTTTCATTTTGGTAGGATTTATTGTTTTCATGCTGTGTGTATGCATACATGCACAAACAGACACACACACACAGAATCTCTCTCATTAATTTCAATGTTTTCTTGATATTTGAGTGTTAGAACTTGGGTCTAATTATGACCAAGTTCCACATCTGGGGAATCTTAAGAAAGCAGCAGAGAATCAAAGTTAAGTCTGATTGAAAATGGTCCCATACTTGAATCTGAGGTTATTCTCTAGCTGCAGGCAATCTTCTCATCCTGAAGGATGGATTCAACTTTACAATGAGATAATTTTGTTTTTTCTTTTTTTTTCAATTTGAATGTTGTTATGACTTATGAACCTTTAACTAAGTTCGCAAATTACATAGCACTAGGTTACCAATGGGAGCAAATGGTACATTTGACATGGAGCAAGCCACTAATTTTTGAAGGTGACTCTGACAAGTGATTTTTTTTTGACAGTTTGAGAGAGATATAATTTTGTAGAATCAAATAAATAAGAAACATTTAGACTCTATGAAAATGGAAGGAAAATGTTCTCCAATGTGAAGTTTTCTATCCACATCATTCTAAATCCTAAGGCATAGGAACAAAACTACTTTTGGAAGAGAGAGAGAGAGAGAGAGAGAGAGAGAGAGAGAGAGAGAGAGAGAGAGAGAGAAAATACCCATGCATATGTGTTGTTGTGTTTATGTGTATTTGTGTGGTGTGGGTTTGTTAGATGGGTGTGAGATATCGTTTATAGAATCAGTTCAAATGTTTTCAGATAGGATTAAAAATTGGTTTATTTCCTTTAAGAGCAATTACAGAATTATTACTTAGACTTTAGTTTATAAATGGCTTGATTATACACTGTACTCTTGAGTGAGAAGGATGAGTTCCAGAGGCAGGTTCTTTGAGGGATTCCGCTTAAGGAATTAATTTGTAGGCTATTGTGTAGTTTTTCTACGTGTAGTACTTACTTATCCAAATGATTTGCCAGTAAATTTCAAAGTGACCTACTACAGAGAAATTTTCCCTACTAAGTCCTTTGAGAAGAATATCATGCAAATTATGGCTTACTGCTGAGATTTTTCATCCCTTTGGGGCATAACATGGCTTGTTATAATAAAGCATGAGTGAGAGATTTTAGGATGACACTTTATTTTCTAGAGTGTAGCTCTTTTAAGAATATCTTGGGTATTAGGTTGTCTGTAGCTATAAATGTAATAATTCCATAGACATTTTTTCTCCAAGGAGTACAAAGTTTTTATAGAGTGAATAAATTGAGTTACCCATACTAGCAGGTAAGAATGAAATAGAAAAAAAAAGATATATTCAGTTTTCATTTCTGCTTGCTTGTATTAGCTATTGGAAATCTGACATGACTCCCAACATTTATATGTTGGCGTCCCTTCCATCCAATGATATAGAAAAATTTGACCCACTTTTCAAATGGGTGTCTTTTTTTTAATTTGTTTGTTTGTTTATTTGTCTTAATCCATATTTGGGGCAACTTACTGTGTGGCCTTGGTTATTTTAGAATTGTATATAGCCAACCTAAAAGGTACAGTAAGTGAATATGTTAGGGGAATAAACCTAGAAAGGCATTTCAGATTAGCAGAATGTAATTACTTACCTAAAATTAAAGTGCATAAATGTATTCTAGTGTCATGTATAAATAATTAAAACAAATAATTTTATTTTTAAAAATTTACTTAGGACTCTTGCTATTGATGTATTCTGATGATGCAGAGGAGTTTTAATTATCTAAAGCAAGTAGTTTGTGGTTTCACATCTCAGTGGAAAGAAAGGCTTTTCTGGAGCAAGGCATGGTAAACACAGAGAAGTTCTGAAGCATTCTTTCTGATCAAAGGAAACCAGTGTTACATCTTATTAAAGAGGTCCACAGCAAGCATGATCAGTTATTTCTAAGGACAGGAGTCTCCAGATATTTTATGAGAGTAGCTATTTTTTAATTTTTTAAAATTTTTCTTTCATTCTACATAATAAAGACCATGGATTTCGAAACAAGACTTAGATTGTTGAAATTCCAAATTTGCAGCTTACATCTCTGACTTTGAGCCAGTCATTTAATTTTCCAATGTCTTATGTTTCAAGTGGGAAATGCTATTAATGAGCAATTGAGGACTTTAGATAAGCTAACAAATGTCAGTACTCCACACATATCAGTTCCTGTGTACAGAGTGGTGGCATGTAAAGTTATGTTTTTAATGAAAATGCAGGCTGAATATCCTTGTCCAAAATGCTCAGGATCAGAAGTATTTTGGATTTCAGATATTTTTGAGTGTTTTCATAGACATAATGAAATATCTTGTGAATGGAACATAAGTCTAAACATGGAATTCATTTACATTTTATATATACATATAGCCTAATGGTAATTTTACATACAACTCTGCGTTGTGTGCCAGCATTTTGACTGCAACTTATCACATGAGGTCAAGTGTAGAATTTTCCATTAGTGGTGTCATGTTGGAACTAAAAGCATTCCATATTTTGGACACATCTACATTTGTAGATAAAAAGATGCTTAATTTGCATCTCCTTGTGGACAAAAAAGGAGTATTGCTGATAATTGTGGTCCTTACCAGGTGAGTTTTGATTGGAAACCAGGCAGATGGACTTGCACTCTAGCATGTTGATGTAGGCAACATGAAATAAGGGGAAGAATAGTCCATTTTTTTCTCTTAATTAGTTTCCTGGCCTTTAGAAAATTGAATAAAGTCTCCAATAGTTAGTTGCTTTCTTGAGGCTGTGAGAAGTAACAATATTTGCCCTGCCTACTGCTTATTGGTGTGTGGAACAAACATGTCTGAAAATCCTTTTTGGACTAGAGGGTGCAATTCATCCATGAAGATGCTTTCAATCCTCATAACAGAGCACATGAATCCATTCCTTTATGAAAATAAATATGTGCTTATTGGCTGCTCAAGGATTATGTTATAAATGGGTGAGCAAAACAGATATGATATGCTTCTTAGTTTTATGAGGCTTAGAGTCATTTTTCCAATCCATTCTAAGGTTGTGTGTTAGTTGCATTTTCATTGCTATGGCTGAAATATCTGATGAGAACAACTTAGGGAAGGAGAGGTTTATTTTGGGCTTAAGATTTCAAAGGTCACAGTTTATGGTTGGCTAACTCCATTGCTCTAGATCTGAGGTGAGGCAGAAAACTGTGGTGAAAGGGCAGTGGAAGGGCATGGAGTAGGAAAGCCACTCAGTTGATGGCGGTCAGGAAGGGGGGGGGGAGAGAAAGAGAGAGAGAGAGAGAGAGAGAGAGAGAGAGAGAGAGAGAGAGAGAGAGAATCTCCAAAGACAAGATAAAGTCCCCAGGGTACTCTTCAAGTGGCATACTTTCTCCAGCTTCATCCCACTTTCCTACAGTTATCACCAACTACTTCATTCAAATTAGTGATCCATCAATGGATTAATCCACTGATAAGGTTTCAACTCTCATCATTGCCTAAAAGCCCCACCTCTGAAACTTGCTGTATTGAGACCATGCTTCCAAAACATGAGGTGTGGGGATATATTTCTAGATTCAAAACATAATAGGTTGGTTCATGGTAGATATTGATCATTTGTTTTTCAAATTAAAACTAAAGAGACATTTATCTGATAAGAGTCTGAGCTTATCTTTTTGGAACATTACTCTAACATAGTTTCAAGACCAAGGTAAGCTAAATAAACTCCATGATTTATCAAATTTTTTAGAGAGTTATGTATTCAGGTGTAACTATTCAGTAATGGAGATTGAATTCCAATTAAATTTATTTTGGTGTTCTTTTCTCCCCATCGTTTTATTTACTTTAAATATCTTTGGCTTGGTTTTTTGTTAGGAGGATTAATTCTTCTCTTACTTTGCTGGTGTTTAGCTCATCTTTATATTCACATATTTATTAAAATGCTTTATGTAAATACAGTTTGTTCAAAACTTATATGTGCAAAAAAGTGTGGAAAACACTAAAACCAGCAACTGTTGTAGTCAATTTTTCATTACTATGACAAAATACCTGAGATAATACATTCCAAAATAGGAAGGGCTTACTTTGACTCCATTGTTTTGGGCCTGTGATGAGGTAATACATCTTGACAAGAATGTATATGTGTGCTGGAGGAGGCCTGGTCCCTTTATGACAGTCATGAAGCAAAACAGAGGCAAGAAGGGGCCAGTGTCCCAATATCCCCTTCAAAGTCATGCCCCCAGTTACCTCACTTTCTTTCACTAGGGCCCACCTTCTAAAGGTTCCACCACAATCTAGTAACATCACAGGTGGGTGACCAAGTCTTTAACACATATGCCTTTGTTGCTTCAGATTCAAACTATAGCAGATACAGATGAGGTTTTCAGTGTATATGGAAAATACTAGACTCTGGGTATGTTGGGGACATTGGTCAATGGATTCGTGCATAAGCGATGGCAGATATTGGAAGCTGATTGAAGAGACTCATAGTCTGCAGAGTCCACCAGAAATGGAACTCTATTTTACCTGACATAAATAGTATCACCATGGTGACAGGTATCTTTTAATTTAGAAGTAAAAAATCTCCTGTTTAAGTGATGGATAATTAGAATCATTACTTTAGAGAAAAAACAGACAAAGAGAAGGATATCCTCAATAGTTTGCAGGAGAGAAAATGAAATATATACTTATGTCAAAATCTAATCTTATAACAGCTGTGCAGTAGTTAGGAAAGAGGCCTATACTATTGTGCAGAAAGCTTTCTAGATACCACAATGCATAAAGAGTGTCCTGGAATAGCAGAGTCATATGGCCATGTGTCATTCTGACCTATTCACTTATTCACTCATTGTATACCAGAAATAATTTAGGCTACATTTATGTTTGTTAGCCACTAATGTCTTGTGCTAATCAGTTTTTAGTCACTGTGATTAAACTATCTGACCAGAATAACTTAGATGGAGAGATTATTTTGGGCTCATGATTTTACATATCTTATTCTATAGATAGCCAACTCCATTGCACTGGGCCCAAATGAGGGGAAACATCATGGTGCAAAAGTGTATTGAAGGAAAAGTGCTCAGCTCGTGACTGATGAGAAGCAGAGGGAGAAAGATCCAGTTGCCATGGACCAGATACAAAGGCACGCCCCCAGTGACCTACTCCAGCAATACCCCACCTGTCAACAGTCACCACCCAGTACAGTAGTCTTTTCAAATTATTAATCCATCAAATGGGTCAATAATCTTAATCCACTGATTACATTGCAACTTTCATAATGGAATCATTTCACCCCATGCATTATCAAAGTAGCTTTTGGGGGACACCTCCTATACAAATCATCACATACTTATCTATGACATTTTTTAAAATCTTTTGGCAGTACATAGGATTGAATCCTGGGGCTCATGCCTGCTAGGTAAGCACTCTATTACTGAACTACACCCCCAGATCTCTCTCTGACTTTAGAAATAAAGCTGTAGTGGCAATAAGTACTCATTCACATATGTAAAGAGATGCAAACCACACTGGCTGCTATCAGTTCTGATGAAAGGATTCTTTATAACCTGAAAACCATGCTTTTAAAAGTTTACCTGCATTCAGTAGTATTAGACAGTGACAATAAAGAAAAATATTTTCTATTTCCCTAAAGGATATCACCTGCATTCAGTAGTATTAAACAGTGACAATAAAGGAAAAATATTTTCTATTTCCCTAAAAGGTATCAGCTGCATCTTTTCAATATAATAATTCCAAAATCAGATAAATATGATAAATATGGTCGTTCATTCCTATCGTTCTTTTGAATCCTCGCTGTGAGGACATAGATTCTACTTGGTTTGGGATTGTCTACTTAAGCAATGGTGCTGAATGGTGGTTTCTAGCTTCCTGAAGTGTTGACTACTGGAGTCCAGAGAGAATCCATCAATAGCTTCTTTGTTTTTAATCCATTTTTCCTCCATTTATTCAATTATGAAGTGTTCACAAAAGAAAGTAGATTATTAAACACCAATATTTTTAGTTAACTTACAAATTAAAATTTTATTTCTATTGTTTCTACACCCAGACACTTAAGGTATCTGAGACTTTTCTTTTTTACTGTGAATTTGCAAGAATTATTAAGGAAAAAAGAAAAGAATTCAAATCAACTATTGGTTGTTTCTCTCTCTGTGCATTGTTGAATAAGAAAATGTCTTTAGAAATCTTCATTTTTATTATTCCATTTTGCTTCTTAATTCTCTAACAAACATCCCCCAAATGCCAAGTTACCCTGAAGTAGTTATGTAAAGAATATAGATGTATAAACTGCAAGATAAATATTTTCCTGTTTAATTTTCTCCCATTCTGTAGAAACTTCTGTTCTTCAGCACAGTTTTCAGGTTTTCCCCAGGAACAAATGAGGACCCGGGAATTGGCTCCTGTTCTTGCTCCAGATTTGATATTTTCAAATCCTGTGGACATCTTAAGGATTCATAATTCCAGTATCTCAGCACAGATTGACCAAATCTCTGAGAGTAGAGCCTGGAATTTCATTTTTTCAAAGCTTCTGGAAATATGGATGTAATTCAGCCCCGGAAAGGCAATTGCCCCAGAATTCTGCCAACCATTTTGTTTTCCATTTTCCATAAGGTGTAATTCTGCTGCTGCGGGGTGTTTGCCATTCATTCTCTTTGCCTGTCCCTCACCGGGTGGCCTAGGGATGCCTGCTCTTCCTAGGGTTCAGCTGTCCATGGATTCTCTTCCTTCCAGCATTAGGCTGGTCATCTCACTACTGAGGCCAGTGTACTTGCCTAGGTCCCAAGGGCCTCAGTCTTTCCTGTTGAGAGCCACACCCCAGTCGGGATGGCGCATGGCATTTTGCCAGAAGGAGTGGTTGAGAGGTGATGCCAGCGAGCCATTAAGATGATGATAATTAAGTTAATCTGGGTATAATTGCTGTGACACTGGATGATGCTGGATTGAAACAGGCTGTGTATTCAGTTGTATATAGACCCCTGCTGTCCGGCAATAGGATGGCTCCTGATGCCTCTGCGCTGCTACTTTGGAGTTCTTGCAGAGTTCCCATTGAGTTCTCCTGGAGCCCCGTGGAGGGTGAGAGAGTTCCCGGGCAGTGCGCATGGAGTGCGGGGGAGAGTTGGGCAATAAAGTAGTTCCTGTTTGAAACTACAAGTGCCTCATGGCGACTGGGTTACTTTGTGCCCAGCCAGACTGCGGCACTTTCCTTCAGGGAAAATGCCCTTTCCATTCTTTACACTGTTACTTTGGGGACTTGACATCTGTAGAAATTTTGGTGAATTGCCCCCCTCTTTATATTTCTCAACCTCTACTTTTTACTCATGTGGTTATAATCCAAGGCAGAAAAGGATGGATGTAAAGAAGAAATTTAACAGGCACACCCCAAGTTTTCTCCTCCCTCTAATACTGAAGCTTCCTATTTTCCCTCAGAGTCAAAGGTAGCTAATATAAAGATTTTGAGTGGTTGAATTACAATAAAGTGCCCTGCTCTGAGTAGTCTGCTGTTCCTTTCTTGTACAAACTCAGCCATAGGAAAGTTTATCCCCCTGACCATGGTAAAGACATCTATATCAAGACTAGGTGGCATAGCCAGGAAACCCACTGGGACCTGAATTAGGAATTAGTGATGAATTTTGAAGCATGCATATTAAAGGCAGTATATTTGTTTGTATGTTTTTCAATTTTTTTTAGTTGTATTTGGACACAATACCTTTATTTTAAATTATTTTTACTTTTGTGTGGTGCTGAGGATTGAACCCAGCGCCTCACACGTGCTAGGCGAGTGTTCTGCTGAGCCACAACCTCAGCCCCGTTTGTATGATTTCAAGCACAAAAGCTACAAAAACATTGAAGAGTTTATCTTTTAGACATTTGTCAGTTGACCATTCTACCTTTCTTGAAGAGATAAAATTTCCATGAAAGAATGTCTGCCATTTCACTTGCATTTTCTTTTTTTCCCTCTTATAAATATTTTATTTAGAGTAGTTAATGTTTTTCTAGGAAAGCCCTTTATACCAGTTATACTTTTTGATTTACTTAACAAATTTGGGGTTATTTGATAGTTCGGTTTCCCCTGAAATGGATTCCTAGGTAGGCAATTTGACATTTTGATATTTTTCCCATCTTCTAAACACTTTGGTATCACACTAGTAAAATTCATAGTTATTAAATATTTAAGTATCTGCTTTGTGCTAAATAATGAGTCAACTTGTGTCTGTGTGAGCACAGAAGTCTGTGTGTAGGTATGTTTCCGTATGGTGATATATGTGTGTAGAGATATTTATATGTAAATATAACTTTATTATTCTTGTAATTTCTACAATGACTCTGCAAGTTCTGGATTGTCCATATTTTATAAATATTGAAAAGGATTTTCAGAAAAGATAGAGAATTTTTTTCGAGCCAGCAAAACAGAAACAAACAAACAACAAAAAAAATGTACTCTGTTCTGTCTCCTTCTCTTCAGTCTTGGGACCTTTTATAAGATGACTATTAGGTTCTTTTGTCATAGCTTCTAGACCAGGCAATATTGGGACCATATCATAATGGCAGTGGTTTTTTGTTTGAGTCACTTTGCTCTCTAATATATATTAATAAGAGAAGAGCCATCTCCACAAAACGCTCTCATGGTTCCTGATAAGATACGTTCTATATAAAATAAAGCACAATCACAGGCTGAACTGAAGGCAGGACTCGGCTCCTCATGGACTGCAGTTGGTGACTGTTGGCAGCAAGACTTGAGTAGAATGACATGGCAAGGAATTGCTGCTGAAGACATTCCAGAAGCCTGCTCCAAGGCCTTGTGAGTACAAAAGTTCTGGGAAATTTGTGGTATAATTTCCCACATTTAAAAAAAAGGAAAGAAAAAGAAAATATGTCTTTAGGCAAGCTGCTCCTCAATAATTAGAGCCGGATGAGAATTTCATTCATGCATTGAAAAAAATATTATTAAATGTCTACTGTGATTCAGACCCTCTGTTCGACTCAGAAGAGGGCGTGCGGGCAAGCTCCCTGTTCTCCTATGTCTTACTGTAGATGGAGAAATGCAGGAAACATCAGAGCTCCAGAGTGAGAGAGAAGTGGGTGAAGGTAGGAGAGAGGGACTGTGTGAAAAGCAGCCATGGGCCAGGCCAGTAGAAGAATGTCCAGACAGGAAAAAGGCAGAAGCAAAGGCCCTGAGAAAGGAAAACAAACCAGAGGCTGGAGTGACCAAAGGTCATCAGCATTGCTGCGATCCAAGAGGGAGCAAATGGCTGTGCAGCTGGGCTCAGGCTCAGCTCTGAATGGTGTGGCCTGAAGGAGGGGGAGAATTTTCTCATCTGCAAATGAGAACCATTTTACAGCTCTTTCCTGGAATTACCCACCAGTCTTGGGACCTGCTGTGGCACATGAGTCGAGCAAACTGCTTCTGTGTCCGTACTTGTCACCCTCTTTCTCTAGCTCTCTACCTAACAGCTCTGTATCGCTGAACACCCTGTAACAGAGATTAGGTCCCAGCATCATTACGTGGTCATTTCATGGCAAGTAGGTTAAACCTCAGAACCTGAAGATATCACTCTTCTTTCCGTGGACATCTGGACCAGGTTCTAACTGCTTCAACTGCTCTGAGAACTCACCCAGTCTCTGGCTCCTTCAGGGGATGGAGTTGTTCTTGGCTCTCTGAGAAAGTATCCAACCACTCACTACCTGATCAGAGTCCCACAGAAGCTATCAATAGACCCTCAGCGCAAAGGAAAGGAAGTATTTGTCAGGCTTCATTTTATTGCTTGTGAGCCAATCAAGGCTTTAAAAAGCATCCAGTTACTTGGCTATGTAGCTAACTCTATCAACACCCCAGACAATGGGTGCAACTGGAGTTTTTTAGGATTTCTCCACCATTTGTTAGCATGGTAAAAATTTGCATGACAGCACACACTGAATAGGAATGTTTATCCCCTGGACTAAGTTCAGTTTACAAAAACAGCCTAGTGTGATCACTCAAAACCGTTTTTTATTGGTAAAACGATCATTTTGCAATTCCCAGAGTCTCATGGCCTTGACTTCTAAGCCAGAATTGAAAATGCAGCAGAATGCTTTTTAAAATCCCAGGGCAAAGACAGAATAGAAAAGATCTGATTACAATCTCTTCTCTCTCCAAGTATAAAGCAATTTATTTTGAAAGAAAGCAATACGTTGGTTAATAAATATTTTTATTCATGGAGGTGTTGTGTATGCAGTTTCAACTTAGTTTTTAGTTGGTTTTTGAAGAGGAGATGGTTTTCAGACTTTACCTAGGGTAGATTCGATTTAAATGGTTTTCCACATTTTACTATATTTGAATTCAGTAGTCTTCAGGTAAACTGGTAGAACACCGATATATCAATCAATTGATGTATTATATTTCATAGATAATCTGCCCGCAGGCTTATGCTGGATATTCTCTGTTTCCAGTGCACTTGGCAATGTGCTGTCTAAGCTCCACCTGTCTAGACTGCAGCTCCCTTGACCTCTGGCTTCCAGTTGACTTAGACAGTAAGAGGAACTGGAGCAGATGACAGGCAGGAAGAGACAGATGACAGTGATCGCCCTTCTGCTGGGACCTTGGTCCTCTCCCTAAGGCCACAGCTGCTATCTGATGTGACATAAACTCAACCCCTTCTGCTCTTGCCCTGTGGATTCAGGGATGGCACTACTCTCTGTTTTCTTGTTTGTTTGTTTTTTTTATTTCCCTTCACCTTGTCCCCATTCTGGTAAGCAGCTCCTCCCTTAAGTGTCCTCACACACTGTCCCAGCACGTGCACAACGTTGTAGTGGGGTTTTGAATTTTTGAATTTGATTGAGACACAAATTATGCTTTCATACCATACCTATTTTCACATTACATTTGCAGTTGTCTATGATGATTAAAAGAAGAAAAAAAAATGATGTAATTTGAATCTTAAAAATACTGAAAACATCCTATTATACTCCTAATTCTTCCTTGTGCTACTTAGTACATAAAGTCTACCATCAGACTGTCTTTTCTCACCTGTGCAGGAGTCTGGCTTAATGCAGTTTGGAGGTTGCATAATGCCCTTGAGGTAGAGAAAGGCAAAGCATAACCCAGGGTCATGGTGGCACTCTTTGGTTTGTGTGTGTAGTGTATGGCTGTGTGTGGGAGAATAGGTCAGGAGATGAGATGTGGAGACAGCAGAAGGAGCTTCAGGGCACCATATTTATCAGAAGTAAAATTGACTAGCCTTCTCATTTAGGCACCCAATGAATTAGAATAGGCTGGCTTTTTAAAATGTTGTTATTGGTCTTTTTTGGTTTCCATGCCATTAGAATGCATTTTGATAAAATTACACAAGCATATGGTATATCATGCTTTAATTAGGACTCCATTCTTGTGGGTGGGCATGATGGTGGGGTTCACTTAGATAATTTCTTTTTTTTTTTTTTAAGAGAGAGTGAGAGAGGGGAGAGAGAGAGAGAGAGAGAGAATTTTTAATATTTATTTTTTAGTTCTCGGCGGACACAACATCTTTGTTGCTATGTGGTGCTGAGGATCGAACCCGGGCCGCACGCATGCCAGGCGAGCGCGCTACCGCTTGAGCCACATCCCCAGCCCCACTTAGATAATTTCATATGTTAAATTTACTCTACTGTCTTTCTTATTCTTAACCACCCTCACTTCCTTTTCTTCACCTTTGTCTAATCTACTGAATTTTTCTTATCCCCTCCTTGTTTATTGTGGTTTAGCTTTCACATATCAGCAAAACCACTTGACCTTTGGTTTTTAAATTGAAGCCTTGAGATTCAAGTTAGATGAGAGAGGGGAAATGATATGCAGTTTTCCCAGGAACCCCTGTAGTTTGGCATCATCTAGAATTATTCTCCCTGTGGTTTAAATCTTCCTGAAATTGAGAAACTTTTATGTAGAAGATTTTGGATTTGGAGAAATGAAATATATACATATATATTACACAGAATGTGTGGGATGCATGAGGGGCTGGTTGAGGTGGTTCCATGCCACCACCAAATTGTAGGAAAAGTTGTTTCCTCCAACCCAAATACAACAAAGTCATCCCAAATCCTAACATTAAAAAAAAATCCAAACAACAAAACCAACTTTCATAGTAGTCCAGTAAAACTCATTCTTAGCAAATGTTCCCACAGAATAAACATAGCATCTTCTTAAGCCCTGGCCAGTTAAGCATATCCAACTTTAAAGACAGGGGGTGTGAAATGTTTCTCTGTTGACAGTGTTGTCCAGAAATGTAGTGTGGGAGGAAAATTTCTTCAAGGCTTTGGGGATTTTTTTTCTTTTTCATCCCATTCCCCCCAATTTTGTTTCCTTGGATACTTTAAAATCAAATCCAAATTGTCTTTCACATTGTGAAGTATGATAGACACTTATATAGTTCTGGGATCATACATTTGGGGTTTAAGTGCTTTAGTCAAACAATGAAGTTGAAACAAAACACTTTATTCTTTATCATTTTTATTGGCATGGGAACACAATTCTCATGAAGACAGACATCTTCCCTGTTCATAGTTTAAAGCTTTCAGCTTATTCTAAGAAGAGATAATAAGGGAGAATTACCACAAGCTTATTTTCCTCTTGTTTTAGACTTGGATCTTAAGAGAAAAATGATCTTGTGATTTTTGGTCTTATGATTTCTAGGCTCTCAGAGGATGCTATTTTGAAAATTGCTTGTATTTATAAGGAACAACTCAGATGCAATAGTTTAATTGCTAGTAACCATAATACAAATGCAAATAGGAGACTGCATACTCTATTGGCTAAGAGATAAGCCACACTGGTAATTAGCCTGTTAATTAAAAATCATCTCTGGCACCTGTCAGCTCTGTGACTTTGGATGAGTTAAAGAGCCTCTCTTGTTTTTATATTTCAAAAGCATTCTTTTGAGGGGTACAAGTGATTGAATTCAGGACCACTCAACTGCTGAGTAACAACCCCAGCTCTATTTTGTATTTTATTTAGAGACAGGGTCTCTGAGTTGCTGAACTCCTTGCAGATGCAGAGACTGGCTTTTAACTTGTGATCCTCCTGCCTCAGTCTCCGGAGCTAATGGGATTACAGGCATGCACCAGGAGACTCAGCTCAAAATCATTTAATGCATGCATGAGATAGGTGTCACAATGTGGTGGTTCTCATTCTTAGTAGATCAAAAAGATTTGGGTCCTTTTAAACACTCCAGATTCACTCATTTTTCTTACCCAGCCTTTTAAACATCACCTGCATAAAGACAAGCATTGTTTAAAGTTTTTACTTACTGAGGTCCAAGTTACTATTACTTTCACAAGTTTGTGTAATCCTGGTGGTGAATTTAGGAGCCAGATGTGGAATGAAAACTAGGACTTAACCATTGCAGTGTGGTGACTCCACTAAATGGCTCATTATGTCTTCACTGGGTGTAGCAATCAAATGAAGACTTAAGACCACTTGATTTGTGTGATCTAATTACAACACTGTAGGCATTTGCTATTACTTCATAAACACTCCCTTCACCTTCACCTTGAAGAGACCTAGTAAATTTAGAGGTTTGGAGTAGGAACTTGGAAATCTCATTGAGGATTAACATTTTCTACTCACTACTATAATGTTACCAAGTTTTTCTTCTGCAACATATTAACTGGAAATTTCCGTTCAATTAAAAAAAAAAAAAACTTCTTGAGCTCCTTCCAGCTATTACCATCACCCTATTATTTGAAATCTTATTTCTCCCAACTTCTTTCTGCTGGCTACAAAGTAGTCTCATTATAACTTGGAGTGCTATGGTGCTCTACTTGGAGAATTGGAGAATGTTCTGGGATCTCAGCTTTTAGAGAGTAAAATCATTTAATCCATTTATATTCATCAACAGCCCACAGGTTGTGAGGAACTTGAGCAGGTTCTTAAAGAATATGAATGATGGAATTCTAAATTTTTAGATTTCCATTCCCCAATATCTGCCATTGTATCCATTAAAATTTGTAATTGTATTTTTAATGATGACTTCTAATGCATTTAAAGTATTTTGAAGTCTTTGGTATACCATTGAAAATAATGAGACATATACCTTAGAACAATGATTCAAAATGCTTTAGTGTATCTATTAGTCACACCTTCATGTTCCCAGATCCCTGTTACTTTTTTCCTTTTCCTTTTTTTTGTTTATGTATCAATTTACTAGAAATGAATACATTCATATTAGTCTGATTCTAAGTTTACACATCTTACATATTTGAATCTGATGAAAATAATGATGTAAATATGTCACATGCTTAACTGTAAATTTTTAGCATTTTTTTTCACACAGAAATTTCATTCAAATATGCTGGAAAAAAATCTTCATTTTGATTATTTGGAGTAATATTATTATTAACTTCCAAATAAACACCAATTGCTCTGATCTTGTTTTTTTTTTAAGCTTTTAAAATTTACTTTTATGGTACCTATTATTTCCAGATGACAGGACATGGTGCTGAAAAGTATGGGAAAATATGGTTACGCTAATGGGTTTCCTGCCAACGAAATCATTCTGAATCATTTAGTGCGGCTTCTATATTATCTCACTGTTGATTAAAGCAAAGGCAAATTACAGTACTGGAATCTCTTTAAGAGAAATCATCTGATGAAATGGTTCCTAAAGAGGTGGGGAAATGCAATAGGGCTGTGGACTAGAAGAGCATCATTTACAGGCAATGCCTTTCTGAGACACAGTCTTGAGCAATGGATCTGTGTTCCCGATGGAGGTGTCACTCCGATCGCAGCACATGTATGTCAAATTGTTATCTGAGCTGAAGATTGCTTTGCAAGTATTTTAATTTATGTATCTCCACAGTCCACTCATAAATGAAGCTTCAAAACCAGAGTACCTTGGTTGGTTTTCTGCATACAGGAAATTGAAAATGGCTTCTTAGAAAAGAAGGATCTCAGAGAACAGGAAAAAAAAAAGGAAGGAAATGTGTCAGAGTTGATTAATTATTGGAGTTAAAAATATATCCATTAGAAATGGTAGTGGAACAGTGATTTAAAAATGCATTTTAAATGATGACGGCTTTATGATTTGGATGTCATTTGCTCAACACAGAGATCCTAATGTTGATTGATGGGCTTATAGATGTCTTCTTTGGGATTTGGCAGACAAAACTGATGTCTGTGCATTAAATCAAATGCTTCCACATCTTTAGTTCTATTATAACACTCAAAGCATCATTCACAATGATCTGAAAGACTCATATCCCAGGGTTGTGACAAATGAAATCCACTTATCTCATCCAGATTATATGACTATTTTCCAAACCCCTTCTTAATATATGCTTTCTGAAGCTATGCCATCATAATTTCAGATATTTTTTTATGTTTTTATGCATTGGTATTTTCCCCCACATATTTTGGCATTTGATTCATCTTCCTTGAATTGTCGTCAGTTACCACTGGTAATTTTTATGGTGCCTCATGCATTTGACACCATGAAGACAAAACCTACTTAGGCTTCATTCTGTTGTGGTTACATCATTGCTGTTAAGAAAAAAATAAAAAGACAGAAAATGCATGTGCCAGAGACCAATTATACATAAGAGTGAGAAAAAAAAAATAACATAAGCTATCAAGTGCCGCAGTCTGGCTGGGCACAATTCAGGAGCCACTTGTCAAAAGAAACTAACTTTATTTTTAGAACTACAAACGCCAAACAAAACAGCTCCTCAGGAAAAAACCCTCAGAGCCCAACTGCCACCACCTGCTTCCCACAAGCCTCTCACCCCCACACAACCCTCACCACCTCCCACAATCCTCCTGTTCTTGAGGCTGATTGGCTGGGTCGCATGGGCGGAGCCAAAGAAGTCCCCCAATGAGCAGCTCCGTGGAGGAGCCAATCAGCTAGATGTTGCTGGGGCCGCTGTGAGCCAATCATCAGCTGGCAGTCTGAAGGGCAGGGAAACAGCCCAATGAACATCACCTCCGAGGAGCCAATCAGCTAGATGTTGCTGGGGCTGCTGTGAGCCAATCATCAGCCGTCAGCTGGAAGTTTGCTGGCAGCTGGAAGTTTGCTGGGGCCCCTTTGGCTGTGGCTCTCAACAATCAAGGACAGAATTTTAAAGAACTTACTTCCAAAATAATGGTATAGCCAAAGTGTCAATATTAAGTTTGAGAGTGCTATCACTGATTTTTTTTAACATAAAATTAGTAGGCAGCCAGAAAACAATATCTAATGTGGAATGCTGTTTCTAGTTTTGATTCTCCTAAAATTAATTCAATCCAGGGTAAATGGAGGAATAATTTAATTTTTTCTGTGTGAAGTGTAGATTCACACAATCCTTAAATACTAGTTCCATATGAATTGGTATTGTGGAAGCTGAATTTGAGAGTATTTCTGAATTAATCCATTTAGCATATCCGAGTTGCCAGAAATGGTTGACATAACTTTCATAAATGTAATACTTATGCTCATGTGTTTATTTGCCTCCCAGATTTGAGATCCTTGGGAAGGAGAGATTATGTCTTATTCTTCTACAGCCCAACTTCTTAGCAGAATACCTGGCAAATAGGAGACATTTCCACAAATGTCTGGAAAATATTTCTGAGTAGGTGGAATAACATAGTACGAATGTTCTGCATCCATATAAACCAGTAATTTCTTTATAGATCACTAATTCATTTATTCATTGAATATATATCAAATATATACTGTAACAATCTAAAATACATCTGAATGACTAAATATATATCTACGGCTAGAGATGCTCAGTAAGCATATTTTTATTATTTATTATTATTTTTAAGAAGTTTTTTTGGTACCAGGGATTGAATCCAGATGCACTCAACCACTGACCCACAACCCCAGCACTTTCTTTATATTTTATTTAGAGACAGGGCCTCAGTGAGTTGATTAGGGCCTTGCTAAGTTGCTCAGGCTGGCTTTGAACTTGTGTCCTCCTGCCTCAGCCTCCTGAGCCACTGGGATAACAGGCATGCCCCAACATGCCCGCCTTCAAGCATATTTTTAAATGAACTAAAAGAGAGGACTTTTACTATTATTTTAGAATCTAAATTTATTGGGTAGACAAAAGATAAATGCAATTTCTTTAATACTTAAGGGTTTTTCTTAAAACTAAGCTACAGTACAGCCACTAAGTGGAATAGGGATCAGCAAAATGTGTGTGGGAGTCAAAACTTGCTTGATGGCTATGTTTTGTCTGAATACATCCACATCATTAATTTACATATCCTGAATAGCAATGAGGTAGAGCTGAACCCTAAGACAGATAACAGGAATCTTGTAAAACCTAAGATATCTAGCCTATTACAAAATGTCAATCCAAACTAGAAAAGATCCAATAGTGATCTTTATAAAGGTATTGGTTATATTTCAGCATAACTATTAAGAGCTGGAATAACTTAAACATTTTACTTAACCTCTCTGAGCTTTGACACTCTCATCTAGAAGATGGGAATTGTAATGTGGACCTAAATGTTTATGCTAAGTCCTAAGGAAACTCTAGTTCTCCATCCAATGTCATTCTCAATCTACTGCCTTTTCGAAGTGAGCCTTTAAGTGAATACCCTTGACTGACAGAATTTAATAGAAGTAAATCAACCAAATGGCAAACAATATTCAAATTCTCTTTAAACAGAAACTTGTCTAAAGATCTTTACAGTCTTGCTTGTGAATTTGAACAGTAATTTACAAACACTTCATGAACATGAACCATTTCAGATAGTGGGACCTTGCTCTTTTGTTAACATCATTACTAATGGCAATAATGATATTCACTGCCATTTGGGGACGTGGAAATGTACCAGGCATGGTGATAAATGCTTTAAAAGTATTTGGGCACTTATTTTTCCAAGATAATCCTATGAGATAGACATTTTTATTTGATTTCTGACAGGATTCTGAGAGTGGGGGATGAATGATTTGTTCAAAGGACTCAAGCAGGAAATGGGAAAGAGAATGTCAAACAATATCTAGCCTGAAAAGGCAAAGTTTATAGCCAGCATCCCATCATGCCTCCAAATGCTGTTCCTGGAGCCTACTCCTCCTACATCCTGATAATTGGCATTTCTCTCTCTCTCTCTCTCTCTCTCTCTCTCTCTCTCTCTCTCTCTCTCTTTTTGCTACTGCAGATTGTACTCAGGGGCACTCAACCACTGAGCCACATCCCCAGCCTTATTTTGTTGTGTTTTATTTAGAGACAGGGTCTCATTAAGTTGCTTAATGCCTTGCTTTTGCTGAGGCTGGCTTTGAACTTAAGATCCTCCTGCCTCAGCTTCCTGAGCCCCTGGGATTATAGGCCTGCGCCACTGTGCCCAGTGCTGTTCCCATTCTTGTTCCTGCATTTTACCCCATTTTACCCTTGGACTTCAGGACAAGAGTGGGATTGCCCTAAAAAATGTCTGTGATCTTAGTGATTTTATTAAGAAAGAAAATCCCATTTTTTCCTGTAGATTCCATACTAAATAGAGTTGTTCTACAGCACACCAAGTAAACTATTTTTTAACCAAAAATCAAATGAAATGTAGTGAAACTGTGATAATGTGCTGAGCAACAACCAAAATTCAGAAATGACATCATGAATAATTGACACTCAGAACCTCAAAACTCCATCAGGTAGCCATGAAGATTCATCAGGCCATTTCATTAACCTTGCTTTAACAAGACCTTGTATTTTGCATACTTGAATTTTTATCCCTGTTTGTAGAGTTTGGGCAGAGTTTCATGTTCTGTGTGAAGCAGCATTCTTCTGTTTGCCTAGTATGCAGTCCCATCAGTCAAATTGCTCAGACAAATAAGTGAGAACATCAACAATTATAGCATAGTTTGACAAGTTGAGTGAGGAAGGTAGGGAGAATTTGGTTATGGAAGTATTATTGCATTAAAAATATTATGGGGGCATAGTAAACGGTACAACTGAAGAAGTCTCTACAGGCTAGTTCCCAATGGAAAATGTAGGTGACATTTTTGCCCTTGTCTCAAGCTTTTCTTATTGTGAGAACTTCCATAACCAATATCGAACATTCGTAGGTTTGATATAGCTTTTTGCTAAAAGACTATACTTGTAGTAGGGAGATAAAAATATTTCTAGTTGAGCACCTATTATGGACTGAATTGTGTCTATCCTGATTTCATATGTTGAAATTTGAATCCACAATGTGACCATCCTTATATATGACCTTGAAGGACTTAATAAAGTTTAAGTGGGTCTAAGGATGGGGCCTTAATCTGATAAAGCCAGGGACCTCAGAGAAAGAAGAGATACCAGAGATCTCTTTCCATGTAACAAAGGAAGGCCATGTGAAGATAGCTGTCTATGAACTGAGAAAAGAGTCCTAACCAAGAGCCAAACAAGCTGACAGTGATTAAGTACTTCCAACCTCCAGAACTGTGAAAAAGTAAATATCTGTTGTTTAATACACCTGGTCTACATTATTTTATTTTGAAAAACTGAGGTGACTAGTTTGACCCCAATGGAAACAGAAATCCTATTCTAATGGCCTTTGAATTAGAATTAAGCAATGTTAATTGTTATTTAAGATACTACTATTGAAGATTTCCTTTTAAAAATCTACAAGTCATCAGGAAAAATAGTCTATATATAAATAAAAAGTTTTTCCCACTGTCCTCGTAAGTGGTAGTAAGTTTGATCCTGTTGAAAAGAGTTTGATATATGATTTCTCAGCATAGACATCTTTGATTACTAGAAAGATTTGATGTTCCAAAGATCCTAACTATACAGTTACATACACATGTTTAACATCCCATAATTCTGCTTTTGAGTGAAAGAAGACATTATGATAGACTTATATAAAAATTTCCCTTTATATTTTCTTTTGCTCAGAGAGGTACCTGGCAAAGTTTTGAGAATCACTTATTCTTTGTGGTTGTTGGTATAAAATTTTATAGACTCCCCTACTTCTTACCAATGTCCTCTAGGGTTTCTCTCAAATTTTCCACTATTTTAACAGACTTATACCTTAAGTTAGGATCACCTTAGTCAAGTGAACTACCTATACGAAGCATTCGAACTGGGCAGCTGCTTTGATTATTGCTGTTTCTTTTGAAAGATTATAGTTAATATTTTAGGAGTTAGACAGAGTAGCCTTAGCAAATGAAATAGTCCTGGACTTAACAATAAGTCAGGGGTGAATGTGGTCAGGGGATGTGGAATTTTGTAACTTCAGTAGAAGATGATTTTGACTGGGGTTTAATCTGAGACTTAGTTTCCATTTTTGCAAACTCCTGGTGGAGAGTTTTAGGTCCATATAACATAAGGGTTATTTGTGTAACTCAGGGTCATCTGAGTTTGATCCTGCCAGGCTGTTCCCTTTGGACTTGAGCAGAATTAAATTTAAGTGTTGAATTCATTGTTTACATATAGATTTCCCCTCCAATTTTGTGGTCTTTATATTTAAGGAAAATAGAGATCTCTTTGTTTAAGAAAAATGGTTTTTATACTTTAAATATTTTTATGTGGTATATAAATATGGCCTATTTTTATTTTTCACATATTTTGGCAATATCTCAAAGTATTATATGTCCATCATAATAAGGACATATGATGATTTAAGGATGTTTTTGTAAATCTTTAACGCATCTGAGTAGCACAGATCATGATGTTTAGGAGAAATAACACTGAGATACTTTGAAAACAATATTATCAAGACGGATTATGTGTTGCTCAAATACCCTCAAACTCTGGCCTTGGTTTACCTTTGGTTTCATCTCAGGCCACTTCTTCAGATGTTTCATTCCTAATCGCAGCTAAGGATTTCTTGTCTCAGTGGGATGCAACACTTGGAATGCCTCCATACCTTTCCTAGTACCATTTCCTCTGCTAGGAATGCCAACCCAGTTTGTTTCATCTCATCCACCATTTTTCACTTGACCAATTCCCATTTGCCCTTTTAAACATTCCTCAAGTATCAGTGCTGCCTTCTGTGACCCTTCCATGCAGAATTAATTGGCCTGCCAGAACACCAAATACATCTTTCATTATGAATTATTTACTTGCCCATCTTATCCATTAGTGCAAGGGTCCTTCAAAGGCAAGTAGTAGGCTTTATTCCTCTTGTGTTCATTTCATGTGTTTTGTGCTGAGCCTGGCATATAGTAAGCAGTGCATAAACATTTGGTCACTAGGTCTATGGTCCCAGATTTGCTAATTTTGCAGTTTTAACTTTAAAAGTTTATAACACACACACACACAGTAGGGTTGTTTTAGGGAGGACACTTAAAATAGAAATTCACTCTGACTATGTTAGTATAAGAGGCATGATCAGTTTCATCACCTTGGGGAAAAAAAAGTTACATCTTTTTAATGTTGAGATCTTTTTTATCTCAATTAGCAGAAACCAAATTCTGTCCCTTGGGTCTTTATTTTGTCTCTGAATTATTACTGATATTCAAGGAGCAGATTTTTGTTCAGTCTGTCTCATTTATTGGAAGCCAAAATTCAGACACATATGCAGAATTGAGACATCACAGCTAGTCCTAGAAAATGGTCACAGAGAAATTGGGGGGAGGTATCATGTTTTTTTTTTTTCTTATCTAATGTGGCAAAATTTACATAACCTAAAATTTACTGTTGTTTTTTCATTTTGTGGAACTAGAGACTGAACTCAGGGGCACTCTACCCTGGAGCCACACATCCAGCCTTTTTTATTTTATTTTGAGAGAGGCGCTTGCTAAGTTGCTGAGGCTGGCTTTCAGTTTGCAATCCTCTTGCTTCAGACTCCCTCATGGATGCCCACTCCCAGTTAAATTTAGCATTTATTAAAGTGTATAATTTGGTGGCATTAAGTACATTCAAATTGTTTTGTAACCACCACCATTATCCATTTCCAGAACTTTTTCATCATCCCAAACTGATGGTATAGTTATTAAATATTAACTCACTATTCCCTCACTTTTCCCCAGCTTATCATAACTACTGTTATACTTTCTTTGAATTCGACTATTTTAGCCCCTGGGTCTCCAATCTCCTATCTTGCCAAGTGATTATTCTTTCAGGAACTCCTACTACAATGTGATGTAGTCAAAGGGCCTCACCTGATGCCAAATAGATGGGGCCACCAATTTTGGACTTTTAGCCTCCAAAACTGTGAGCTAAATAAATCTCTTATTTATATATTACCCAGCCTCAGGTATTTTGCTATAATAATGGAAAATGGACAAAATAAGTACTACATCCCAACCTAGCTTATTCTGAATGATAGAATTCAATAATCACTTGTAAAATAGATATTATCATAAATGAGAAGTACAAATGCAATTATTTAAAGACAAGGATACTGATGATAACATTTACCAATCCAGATATTTTTCATTCTTAATCTAGTGAAAGATTATTTTAAAACATGTGTAGTGTTATACTTTGTCATTGAGATTGTCTAATTCAACACTTTACTGAGGAAAGCCTACATTTTGCTCTTAATCTGCCAGCCATTGAAACTTTGCTTAAATATTTAAATTATCACTGGAGAGTTTTCATTGTTTAAAAAATCTTTTTTATTTCATGTATCCCTTTATCTGTTTATTAATCAAATAACATTGGGACATAGAATACAATTTGTTTATCTTTTGTCTCTCAAATATATTATTCTATTTTTACAAGGCTATTTATTCATTCATCTCATTCAAAAGCACTTTGGGATGCCTAATTTATGTATGATGTTTGGTGCTGGAGGTTAATGTGTGTGTATGTATATTCACATGTGTGTATGTATGTATATGCACATGTGTGTGTGTTTCCAAGGGGTGTGCTACTTGAGGATATTGCCTCATTGCCTATTTATTCATTTATTTATTTATTTATTATTGGTACCAATGATTGAACCCAGAGATGTTCTACCTCTGAGCTACATCCCCAGTCCTTTTTATTTTTCATTTTGAGACAGGATCTCTCTAAGTTTTTGAGCATCTCCCTAAATTGCTGAGGCTGGCCTTAAACTATAATTTTCCTGCCTCAAACTTCCAAGTCACTGTGGTTATAGGCATGCACCACCAGGCCCAGCTAGACTGAAGGCCCTTCCATTCTAATGTGATGGACAGTCACACTGGCCTTCAAGCACTGGAATCACCAAATTATAGTGGTAGGTCAATATTTTCAGTGGAATAATAGTTATTTGGACACTAAGTGCAATTCAACTAGAAAAGAGAAATCCTGTCTCAAAAGAATATGTTAGTTTACTCCGTGAGCAGAAGGCCAAAGGCACATAGGACTCACAGCTGAACCTCTCCATGTAGCTTCTGTTCCTCCTGCTCTGCTATAACTGCTAATTCAGAGATCTCCAAAATCTTCTAAATGTAGATCATCATGTCATTTTCCATAACAAGCACTCCAATATTGTTGGTCCAGTGTATCTCTTGAAATTCCCCTGGCTTCCCTCTCTTTCTTTTTCTTCATTATCATGCATGGAAATTTTTCCAAAACATAGTGCTTGGCTTTCTTTTCTTTTCCTTAATTGTTTTCTCACTTGGGTGTACGTCTATTTATAACAATTAACCTCTCACTTTCATGTCAATGACTCCTAAATCAATATCTATATGAATTATTTCTCTTAAGTTCAACCTCTGTATTTCTGATTAATGGGTGAGTGTGTCATCTAGATATTTATTTATATGTTTCAAAATTAAATGTCTCAAAAATGAAATCCTTTATTTCTCTCAAAATTGAGCCAAGGGCCTAAGGCTCTAAGCCTCCAAATCATGTTCTTATACTTAAGACCCTGACATAATTTAGATAAACTTGCATTCAAATGCCAATTCACTCTAAATACTAGTGACATATTTTTATTGGCAACTATTTCATCTGTATGTTTATATAAATTATTAATGCATGTAGAACACATTATGTAGTGTTGGATACAATGTCATTGCTAAACAATGGTTGCTGTTATTAATAATTAATATCATCCTTATGTTTAAAATCAGGAATTACATGCCATTACTTCTACCCTTAACATAGTTCCTACACTAATTCTTTCCATTGCCACTTAGCCATTCATTTTAACTTCTCTCTCTCTCTCTCTCTCTCTCTCTATCATAGAGAAGTAGGCATTTTATTTAGATTTTAACACATGGGCAGAGATAAACAGAAGATGAGATGGAAGTGTATTTTAGGTGAGAAAAATCATCAAGGTAAAGAAATGAGCATTGTCATCAATAACAAGCAGACTTGGGGTTTCCCTGTGGCATGGATTTCAGGTAGAGGAAGTGTATGTCAGAAGAGTTCAAAATGGATTTGCTCTGTAGGCATCACATGCTTTCTTCCATGGGCATGAGGGGTGAGGGAAAATGTTTTATTTAAAAAGGGTCATTTTCAAATCTGTGCTTCTCGAGCATACATCTGGCATCAGATGTGATATGATGAAAAGGACAGACATTGAAGGCAAGAATTAGGAGTTTACTGAAATCACACCATTGACAGTTGATATTTTGTTAGGCATAAAGAGAAATACCAGAAAAAAGGAACAATTTGAGAGGAGCCAGAATATTTTAGAGAGTCGACATTCGTTCTTGAGGGAAGGAAGAAATATAAAAAGATAGGCTGAGAAAATCTGGATTACAGGAAAGTTATCGAGATTAGAAATTTGAATATGAAAGAAAATAGTGAGAGTGTAGTTACTGGAACAGACTTACTATGTAAGCTAAAGGACTCAAGAAAAAGCCAGGAATGAGATTGTTAGAACTTTATCCACAAAGCAATCCTGGATTCATGTGAAATTCTGTTATATGCTCATGATATTTTCCTTAAAATAGTATCTCCTGCATTTATAATATTATAAGGGACCATAAACAAAATAATAGGTAAGAGCTACTGCATGAGACTGTAAGCTCTCTAATACCTCAGACTGTGTTATACTGATATATGTAAGGTGCTCTAGTAAAAATTCACTGATTGAAAGAATAGATGAATAAATTTATGCATAAGTGTATGTTGTAACTCCTGATGCTCTCCAGAGGAAAGACTTTGAAACAAATGATCAATTTTTATTATGGGTTTTAATTTTAGGAATATAATAGATTTGTTAAGTTGAAAATTTGTTTTGATTAGATTAAATTTCAATAAATTAAAAGAGATTTATCACTAAGTAATGATAAATAGTGACATCGACTTAGATAAACTCTGTGAATGATAAGAGGGGAGGGGGCAAGAATGAGCAGGCTGAACCTTCAGGTTTTCTTCAGAGAGTTCTAAAAGATTACCTCCTGGGCTGTTATAATTTGTACCCTGGAAATTTTACAGATCAAATTTGAAATATGAATTTTCCCCTGTTCTTCTGTTGAATGTTTCTATTGGATGAAAACCAGAAGTTCAGGACTGGCTATAAGTGTAGAAGTCACATAGTGATTTTATGGACCAAGGATGATTAGAGGACTGGAACATTTGTGCAAAGCAGACCATTGAAAGAAACATTGTTACCTGTTTACTATGGGTCACAGGGTTTTGAGGGGACAATGAAGAAGATTGTCCATTTCATAAAAGTATGAAAATGTGGTTATTTGCCTTCTGATATATTTTAAAATTTTGAAGTTATAAAAAAATAACATTCCATTTTAAACATGGTCTTAATATAAAGACAACAAAGCAGTGTTTAAATTCCCATCTCAGACCATGTTGTCTACTTTGTGGAGCTACTCGGCCTTCAGTTGTCTTTGGTAACATTCTAAACACAAAATGTTAGCTGTATTTTAATCACATTTAAGGTATTGCATCTATAAGGAAGATTTAAATTAAAAAAAAAACCTTAAAATTTCTTCTTTGATTTACACAGATATACAGTTTGAAGACTGTGGAGTAGGATACAAACTCAGGGGGTCTTCTAAAGCAGACCACATATGAGGTAATAAGAATGATTTTTGTCACTTGAAGGTGCTTGTCATCTTCTGTGTAGCCCAACTGCAAGACAAAGCTGCTGACACCTCTTTCTTGCTACCTTTATGCCCTTCTGTGTTCCTGGATTCTGGAACATAGCACTTAGATTGGTCCCACCCATTTAAAAATTATTTGGAAAGGTTAAAGTTATAGATAAAGCAAATAAAAGGTGGCAACAGGAAGCAGTGGACCTGGAGCTGCCACTAAGTTCCTGGGATTTGGAGATTTTTTTGTTTTTGTTTGTTTTTATCATGCATTTCCAAAGAAAGTCAAAATTATTTGAGAAAAAGCATATGTCAAGTGCAGAGAACGGAATGAATTGCATGAAAGTGACCATGAGGTTCTGTTTGTGATTAGTTCACAAGAAAGCCAACAACACAAGAATTTCCTCACAAATGCACATTTTAAACAGAATAAACTAGAGGTTTAACCAAATGAGCATAACCTACCCATTACCACAAGGCAAATGTTGTAACAACATTTATAGTTAATTGCTTTCCTCTTTTTCCACTCTATAAAAGTGTATGTACACTTGGAAAAATAAGAATTCATACTCCATTTGAATCAAATGTATGGTATGTCAAGATCATTGTATTGTCTCAAGCAACCAATAAAAAAAAGTGTAATCTGTAAATTCATCAACTTCCAAAGGTCTTATATTCTCAGGAAACAGGTGTGCTTTGGTAGTGACAAAAATTATGTTTTTCCTTTACTTCTATACTGTAGATATGCCATATTTCACACTGAGCTGAGTTACCATCTCAAATAATAAAATTAAGTCATAAGCATATAGAACCAGTTTTGTTAAAAAGACTCTGGAAAGGGAATGCTCTCTTCTCAGAGGTCCATGTATATTTCAACAAATGCTTCATGAAAGATTTCTCCATAATTAAAGATAGCATTCCTGTGGGCTCAGTTAGAACCCTGTTAGATGAAAATATAATGGGATGCCAACTTCTTTTGATTACTGAAACAAAAGGGGTATTTTTATTGTCTTTCTCTTGACCTTCTCCAAGCAACCCAACTGGTCATTCAAGAAAAGGAATTCCAAAATACCTGTACTGATTATCCCACCTTTTCTCTCCTGCTAAGATGATTTAGTTTATTTGTACTGCCATAACAAAATGCCACAGGCTGGGTAATTTTTAATAACAGAAACTTATTTTCCACAATTCCAGAATTTGGGAAACACAGGTTCAAGGTACTGTCCTCCAATAAGGGCTGCTCTGGGCTCCAACCTAGCATCTTGCTGCTGTGTTATTGAAGGAAAAAATGTTGTGCCCCTCACAGCAGCAGGTATAAATGTCAAAGAGGGGCTGAGCTTCCTCTTCAAGGCCTTTCATAAAGACACCTAATCCTTTTTATGAATGCAGAGCCCTCCTGACTTGATAACCTTCAAAAAACCACATTGCTTAATACTATTGAATGGGCAACCCTTGAATTTGGTAGGGAATCTTTCAAACCAGAGGAGTAGGAAGAAGCAGAACTACTTGACCATGGTGATTTCTGTTTGGGGCCGAGATACTGAGTGCTGAAAGCAGTGCAGGGCTGTCCACCCATGTGTTAAAACCTTATACAAATCATATCTCATGTATGCATGATTATGTCAAAATGAACCCCTATATTATGTATGACTATAAAGCACTACAGATAAAACATCAAACTTCCTTAAACAGGGCAAATTTACCATTTCTTTTTTCATGGAAGTTCATAAATCATGGCAATCTCAAATATATGTTCAGTGGATCAGGATATCTTATATATTTATCTCAGGATAATACAGTGACTTATTTATTTTTTATCTCTGGGCAGTTTCAAGTGACTCACTGATGGAAATTCCACTGTCAGCTTTGCTTTTGAGCAATAGCCACACTTTCAGATTGTAATTTTTTTAGAAGAAAGTGAAAGGCGATATTGTTGTTTTTATCATCTAGTTTCATATGAAGTCAAACAGTATTAACAACTTTATTTCCTCTTTGTTTTTATTATACTAGGGAAGTTAACTATGAAAATGTAAAAGTGACATAGTTTCTTTCTGTAATAAGTGAAGAGTGATCTAGAATGCTGTTTGTAATCACCATAGTCAAGATTTCTATAAATGTTTAGTATACAGCCTTGTTGTTAACAAAGAAACAATATCCATCATGGAATTTTTATTAATTTATTTACTTACTTTTAGTTTAAACTGCAAGTTTTATTTGGTCCAGTATTTTATAACAACATAAAGAGGCTTAACCCTTCTTTATTACTCTAGTAAAGAAAAAAAAAATATATATATATATAAATTTAGAATACAAAACTAATATATCTAAGAGATAGTATAATATTCTTGACAACTTGTAAAAGTATGCTAGGTGTTAATCAACTTTGTGAACTATGAATTATCTGGATTATATTACACATAATGAAATTCACAGCTATTGAGTAATTTTTGAAAGCATACATGCCAAGTGTGATAGAAAATTGGGCCAATATTTGGACATTTATATTCTGCATATGCACACATATTCATAACAAAATATAGTAAACAACTTAGTCACACTGAGAATAGCATCTTGATAAATCTTAAAACCTGAAAACTATAAAAAATTATATATCATGAGCCACAGTTTTTCATCTAATCTCTGCTCTTCATTGAGTGAATACTTATAGAGTGTCTAGTTTTGCTAGGTATTATATGTGGATTTCAATAGAATAGCCCCTCATTTAGGAGGGTTATTGATATCAAGTTTGAGGGAGGATATCAGCATTAAACTAATGGGGGCCAAAGAAAGGTGATTTACGATGAAATATTTAGTAAGGAACAGAATTCTTAATTCACACTGCAAATGCATGACAATATTTTTTTTGTGTTTTGTTGATACAGCAGGAAACCAACCCTTCTTTTTTTTTATTAATTCTAATCAGTTATATAAACAACCTGACATTATATCTCAAAGCCCTAGAATCAGCACCAAATTAGTAGAAGACAAGAAATAATTCAAATCAGGGCTGAAATCAACGAATTTGAAACTAAAGACATGATTTTTAAAAATGGCAAAACAAAATATGGTGCTTAGAAAAAATAAGTAGATTGACAAATCCTTAGCCACCCTAATGACAAGAAGGAGAGAGAAAACTTAAATTACTAAAATTCATGATGAAAAAGAAAATGTCATGACAGATACTATTGAAATACAGAAGAGAATAAGAAACTATTTTGAAAATTATACTGCAATAAAATAGAAGAGCTTGAAGACACTGAAAAATTTCTAGGGGCATATGATCTACCCAAACTGAACCAGGAGGCCATACACAATTTAAACAGATCAATCTCAAGCAAGGAAATAGAAGACATCATCCAAAGCCTAACAACCAAGAAAAGTCCGGACTAGGTAGATTCTCAGCTGAGTTCAATAAGACCTACAAAGAAGAATTAGTACCAATACTCCTCAAATTATTCCATGAAACAGAAAAGGAGAGAACTCTTCCAAACTTATTCAACAAGGCTAGAACCATCTTGATAACAAAACTAGACAGAGACACATCAACGAAAGAAAATGTCAGACCAATATCCCTGATGAACATAGATGCAAAAATTCTCAATAAAATTTTGGCAGATTGCGTACAAAAACATATTTTAAAAATTGTGCACCATAATCTAATGGGGTTTATTCCAGGGAGGTAAGGTTAGTTCAACATACAGAAATCAATAAATGTAATTCCTCATATCAATAGAATTAAAGATAAAATTATATGATTATACCAATTGATGCAGAGAAAGCATTTGAATACAGCAAATACAAAATTTGAATGCAACAAATACAAAATACAGCCCCCTTATGTTCAAAACATTAGAGGAATTAGGGATAGAAGGAACATATCTCAACATTGTAAAAACTATCAGTGGTAAACCCAAGGCCAACATCATTATAAATGGGGAAAAATTGGAGATATTCCCTCTAAAAATGGAACAAGACAGGGACACCCTCTTTTACCACTTCTATTCAACTTAGTCCTTGAAATGCTACCCAGAGCAATTAGACAGATGAGGGAAATTAAAGGGATACAAATAGGAAAATAAGAATTCAAACTATCATTATTTGTTGACAACATGATTCTATAGAGGAAACAAAAAAATCAATTAAGAAATTCTAGAATTAATAAATAAATTCAGCAAAATAGCAGGATACATAATCAATACCCATAAATCGTGAATTTCTATACATTAGTGATGAATCTTCTGAAAGACAAACTGGGAAAATTACTGCATTTACAATAGTCTCAAAAAACAAAAAACAAAACAAAACAAAAAAACCTTGAAAACCTTGGGAATCAATCTAACAAGAGAGGTGAAAGACCTCCATATTGTAAACTAGAGAACACTAAAGACAGAAATTGAAGAAGACCTTAGGAGATGGAAAGATCTCCCATGCTCTTGGATAGGCAGAATCAGTATTGTCAAAATGGTCTACTACCCCCAATGCACTTTACAGATTCAATGTGGTTCCAATTAAAATCCCAACATAATTTCTTATAGAAATAGAAAAAAAAATCATGAAATTCATTAGCCAAAGCAATTATTAGCAAGAAGAGTGAAGCAGGAGACATCACAATAAACTATACTATAAAGCTAAACTAACAAAAACAGCATGGTATTGGCACCAGAATAGACATGTAGACCAATAGTACAGAATAGAAGACACAGAGACAAAACCACATAAATACAGTTATCTCATACTAGACAAAGGCATCCAAAACATACATTGGAGAAAAGATAGCCTCTTCAACAAATTGTGTTGGGAAAACTGGAAACCCATATGTAGCAAACTAAACCCCTATCTCACCATGCACAAAACTCAACTCAAAGTGGATCAAGAGCCTAGGAATTAGATCAGAGACCTTACACCCAATAGAAGAAAAAGTAGGCCCAAATTTTTATCATGCCAGATTAGGCCCTGACTTTGTTAACAAGACTTCTAAAGTGCAAGAAATAAAATGCATCATGCAATTTTTAATTCAACAAATTTATGTTTCATGAAAGGGACTCAGTGTCCTTAAGAAAGACTTTGATAAACGAAGTTGGTATTATGTAAAACAAAGCAATATAGAAATCTTAATTGAAATAATGTTTCTTTTTCATATGTGAACTTATTAACTTCAAGGCAATACATTGTGGAGAAATGAACTTTAAACACAATGAAAATAATATTTTATAATGACAAATATTAAATCTAGAATTTACTTTTCTGAGCACTCTTCAAAAGATTTTATATGTAGTATCTCATTAATCTCTGTGACCACATAATAAGGTAGGTATCATTGCCTTCATTTTGTGTACAAGGTATAATTTCCTTCATGTGGTGAGGTATGTTGTCCTAAATCATAGAATGAGTCAATGATCAGAACCCTGGCAATTCAACTGTGTTCTTTCTTGAATTCTCTTATTTCCATGACAACACCAATCTCTCTAAGGCCTGAACATTTTGTATCCACATTTCATTTAATGGGCTAAGTGAAAATCTGTGGAAAAATGTCCAGAATGTGGACTTTTGTTTCACAGGAGCTTCACTTCCAATTTTTACACTGACTCCTATCTGCTGTGTGATTTGGGGCAAGTTCCTTAAGTTCTCTGAGTTTGTTTCCTTAGCTGTAAATGCAGGTCTCATATTATTGTTAAAGATTAAATTAAATAATGTATCATGACCTGATAGAGTGTGTAGAAACCAAGCATTATCAAAACAGGCTCACTGTTAAATTAAATAAGTTTCATCACACACACAACATTTTTAGTACATAGCCCATCTAATTTACATATTCTGGCATCCAAGAAAGAGCTGCCTACTGCATATGAATTCCTGAGATAGCCCAAACCACACTGAAGATGGAAAAGTGTTGGTGACAATTGAAAAGCATTTTAATTCTAGTTTTGATTTTGGGGGGTACTATGGCATTTTTTTGATTCTTGTACTTTTACCCTGTGGAGTTTTGATTGAAGTAAGCACACTGGATTGTGCTACAGAGTGTTTCAGACTGAACTACTAATAGACCACTGTTCGTTAATTCAGATTTTCAGTCATGTCTAAATATACAAAGTATTTATTAAGTTCTCATTAAATGTACAGAATTTCTAACTATTGTAGTTCTGTGTATAGTCTTAGTTCCTGAATTGATAACCTTATCGATAGGAAAAGTTCAATTGATTAGATGTTCCCTAGGCCTTTTTTGATACACAAAGAGGTAGACAGAATTTTGTGAATATATGATAGGAAGTCTTTGTTGACCTGAGGAGATGATCTCTATATACTAGAGAAAGCTGCATGGTTGGGGGTAAAAAGGCCCTATGAATAATTAATTGCTGTAACAAATGCTAATAAAAAGACTTAGAGAGATGATACGTTGTGGGCAGGAACAGATGGGTGAAGTATTGGAACAAGCAATGGTGTTGACTTTTATGCTGAATAACGAGTGATTAGAATTTAATTAGAGAAGGGAGAGAGAAATACATGCCAGGTGAGGCAATTGGCATGAGCATATGTGGAATCCTGTTAACTTTGGGGGTGAGGAGTGGGAGCATCCCCCTGGGCAAGAGGGTGGAGAATGCTCATTGTGGTGGATTGGTGTTGGTAAGGGTGCATGGAAGGGTAGAATCCTTAGGAAGGTTTTGCTTGTCACAGTTTACCCTTTGGCAGTAACTTCCTGGTAGTGAGGTGAGTGCCAGCTTCAACCATTTTGGAGCAGGTTCAGTTTGGCATCAGAAGAAATTGTGAAAATGGAGAATAGGGAAGACACATGCTTCTGTTGACTCAGAGCCTTAGGGGTGTACTGTTCATAGTGGGGTTTGGGTTGTACCTCGGCCTCTGCTCTTCCCTTAGGAAGGTGCGCTGTGCAGTGTGGTGAGGCCATGAACTGCTTGCAGTTCCTTTTTGCATCCAAAGGGCTGCATGAGCAATCAGATGAATAAGCAAATCTTGAAAAAACAAATGAATAGATGATAACTAATTGCTTTACATAAGTAATCGATGAAGTACTTACTGCGTGAGTTTTATAGATTTTTTTATGCTAGTCATTAGAAGAAAGGGAGAAGAAAGTCCAGGGCACTTGCTTTTGACATATTTTCTGTTGTATAAAAATATATATGTATTTCATGTCACTTAGAGTGACTATTCAAATTGTCTACCTAAATCTAGTTGACATTCTGGAGAGATTATTTATTGCTACTTTGCTATCATATAGACACAAAAATTCAAAATGGCTAAGAAGATCAATGCTGAGTCAAAACTGGGTTTCAATTTAGACTCTTGTACTCTTGGTTGTAAAATATTGGTCAACCTGTCACTCTCTCTGTGCATCAGTATTTCCCAATAGGATTTTTAAAAAGAAAACACCTGAAACTGTCTTAAAATTTACTGACCTTTGTATTCTTCATTTTTTTATTTTATAAATACACAAATAAATAAAATTCTTTAAGGACTCTTCAAGTGAAAGTCTAATATTGGAAAGGATAAGGAATGGAAACATGGATTCCACCAATTCTTCTGAATACAGGCCAAAAATAATTCATGGGACTCTCTAAATAAATGGGCAGAACTTCTCAGCTCAGGCGTAGAATATCTCATACACATTGAAGAGAAAATGAGAATCATTTCCACAGTGCTTCTAGTTGATATTCTCAGATTTGAGGACTTCACTATCCTTTGAAAAAAGTGTTTTCCCTACAGGTGGCTAATTCAGTCTCTCATCTCCCTCTAACCTTAGCAAAATTATTTTTTCTATGGGAAGTATTTAATTTCCATGACTCTAGAAATTTGTTTATAGAACATAAATCACTATAGTTTGGATCTTGAAATTTCCCCAACGGCCCACACGTTAATGGCAAGAGTGGCCCTATTAGGATGTGGCAGAACCTTTCACAGAAGAGATGTGTGAGGGGTCTGTAGGTTATGGGGATCATGCCTCCACAGGGGTTTTGCAACCTGAACCCCTGGGGCTTCCTTCTGGCCTTGGGATGAGCGGGTTTTATTCAACTTCATGCTACCACCAGATTGTGCTGCCTTGCCATAGGCTAAAACAGTGGGGGTAAACTGATCGTGAATTAGAACTTTCAGAACTGTGAGACAGACTATTTTTGCTCTTTATATGTTGATTACATTGGGCATTTTATTATATGATGAAAAGCTGACTAACAGAAAAATAGATGTCTATCTTCTGAGGTGTTAGATTTCCTGATTTTATAACTCTAGTGGAATAGAAGTGTATGGCTTCAGAGTTTCATCTTCTTCTGGCAATAAATCTAGCTAGAAAAGCTGCTAAAATAATGGAATAAAACTTTTCTTCATTCTGTAAGCCTAGGTTCCAATAGCACAAATCAATACAATTTCAACTTTGATTTCTGGGATCAAAGATCAAATGTACAAGTTCCACAGTGTGTTCATGCTCCAATTGGTGATACTGAAATCCTGGTCATAGGCATAGTAGCTGCATCCCCCTTTCACACTCAAGAAAGGCTGTGCAGATAAACATGAAAGAAAGGACATTTTACACATGGGTGAATCTAACCAGCTCAAAATTTCAAATACATGTAAATAAGTTTCCAATTTTGGCATTTACAATTAGTAAATGGTTATTTGTTTATTCCTTACACAGAACTGAAAACATGTGAGCTACTTGTAGTATGTATGCACAAATGACACAAGTATCTAGGACAATGGAAGAAAATGGGTACAAATGTTGAAACATCTCCAACAAAGGGACCCTGTTTCTGACATTTATGGACAAGAGGTAGATGCAGAACTATTTTTAAGTGATTGAGTGTCACCACCATGAATCTATGTCCATTCAAAATTGCCCTTACGATCTCCCTCTTATCTAAAGAATCCCTTGGGCTACTGGATGCTACTGAAGACATCTAGGAAACCACAGTCCTAATAGAAAGAGGATCAAGTTTCTCAGTATAGAGATGCCTCAGTTGATAGCCATGTTCAATCACTTTATTTGTTTAACTATTTTTAATTTGTTATTTTTAGTTATACATGACAGTAGCACCTATCTTGACATATTTATACAAACATGGAGTATATCTTATTTTAATTAATTTCCCAGTCTTGTGGTTGTACATGATGTGAAAATTCACTGTGGAGGATTCATATATGTACATAGGAAATACAAATTAAAACTACACTTTATTTTTAAAAAGTTGCATCTGTAATATTGACAAGGAAGAAATTAGAAGTTGTTTGAAGGTTTTACAAATACCCTAAGCCCTCCAAAAGTAAAGTTATGTCTGGAAACCTGGAAGGGGAGTTTGTGGATCAGATAAATGTAGGAGCAAGATTCTAGGTTATTGGGATGAATGAGAGAATGGTTGGAACAAACCTATTTATATTTTTGTCTACGCACAAATTTTTTAATATGGGATTCTTTGGGGGAACTCAGGACATTATTCAGAGAAATAAACATGGAGAGATCCTTTTATATCTGTGCTTAGGATATGAAATCTGAGAAATGTGAGGAGAAGTAGTTGAGGTTGAGGAAATCTATGAGGAATGAGAAATGTTGGTTAAACAATCAATCCTCTCACATTGTTTTCTACTTTCTAGAGCAGTTTGTTAAAAATAACCATGAACACTCAAAATGTTATAGTTCTACAGCATCTGTTCAAGTGATACAGACTGGATTAGATGATTGTTCTCATACTTGGTAGCTTACTATCCCCAGGCTGGGGTTATGGATGACATCCTGTCCCATAAAAGTGGTTATCAGGCAATGAGTGGATTTGGAAATAGAATCTTTACAGAGGTTATGAAGGTAATTTTGGTTATTGGTATGTGCTCTAATCCACTATGAGGTGTTTTTATAGACATGCACAGAGACATTACATGTGAAAACACAGAGAGAAAATGGCTACCAGGCTGGAAGGATGCAACTCTTAAGCTAAGAGAGCCAAAAATTGCTGGAAAATGCAGGCAGCTAGGACAAATGGGCAGAATTTTCCTAGAGTTGAAAGAGTATGGTCCTGTGGAAAACCTGATTTCAAGTTTCAGGATTTTAGAAATGAGAAATAAAATATGTCTCTTGTTTTAAGTCTTCCAGTTTTGTCAGTTATGGCAACCATAGGACACTGGTGTAGCAAGTTACTTCCACCTGTTTATTTACCTGAGGATCAGAGATTATGAATTTCCATGCACTTCCTGACAAGTAAGAATTGCTAAATAATCATTAATTATTATAATTATTTTGAGGATGAAGAAATGAAATTTGACAAACAGATGCCCCTTACACCCCTCTTCTGGTCACTGAGTTATTATGAAGATTATTGGTCCCCATAAAGCACCTGGTGAAACACAGCAGCCTGGCATGTCTTGACCCAGGTGTAGTGCTCTTCAAGCATTTTAATTTCTCTTAGACTTTATTGTCCTTTCTGTTAAGAACTGTTCTGTCTGATGTTGGGGGTTATTTTCTGAAGATAGGAAACATTAATATCTTGAATATTTATGCTTTGCTTTTCAGGAGGAACATAACAATAAATATATAAATAGCCTAGGTTGAAAGTCTGGACATCTGTTTTTCCCTATCAACTCTACAACTTCAGGATGGCTTTGCATCCCTGTCAGCCTTCCTCCCTTTACATAGAGAATCTGAACTGTCCAATTCCAGAGGTTTCTTTCAGTTTGAAAGCTGACTCTAATATCCCTAATATAAAAAATTATATTACAATGGTTATAGTTATAAGAATTAATGTATGGTAGACAATCATAAATTATGGGAAAAGTAACATTTTCTCTCATAATTTGTGGAAATACCTCCATGTGTCTACCTGACACCCACTCCCTGGTATGTTCTGTGCCATTAATCTCTGAGTCTTGAGAGCCAATCAAGAGCCGCCATATTTTTTCTATCTCCATCTAAAGTCTAGGAAGGATACTTAAGGGAGGGTCAAAAGTGGCCATACATATGATGGGCTTAAAGATGAATAAGAAATGCCAGATTCATTCCCAGGCAGAGGAAAGTGTGTACATACAGATGTCAAGGCTGGAAACCGCATGTGCCCCATTCCCCTCTGAGGATTACTACCACTTATGTTCATGGTGGTTATGGTTCATGCATGCATTTGGAAGTGGTTTAAGATCTTCCACTTGTTATCAGGACACGCAGGGCAGAACACTGCTCTACTGGAGAGAACACAGCTATCATGGTAGAGAACACTCTTGAGAGCAGAAAACATAGATGCTTAGTGTTCATGTTAGAGTGGCAGCCCTGGACTCTCGTCCTTGGAGTAAACTGAGAAAACAACAACAACAACAACATCAACAACAAAACCTATTAACAGAAAGTAGAATGATCATACAATGTCTTCAAATTTGGAGATAACTTAAAATGGAATTAGAGATAGTAAAAGGGAGAATTATTAAAATTTCACCAAGTGGAACAATAAATAAAAAGCAAATTAGATGTCCACTCCTTCTAGTGACAAATGAAAGAAATACTTAAAAAATGTCTGGGCCAAAAACAGTAGCTTAAACATTAAGAAGAGACTCAAGCTGGGTGTGGTGGTGCACAACTGTAATCCTAGCAGCTCAGGAAGCTGAGGCAGGATGATCCCAAGTTCAAAGCCAGCCTCAGCAACTTAGCAAGGCCCTAAGCTACTCAGTGAGACCTTGTCTTTAAATAAAATACAAAAAAGGGCTTGTGATGTGGCTCAGTGGTTAAATGCCCCTGGTTCAATACCCAATACAAAAATAAATAAATAAATAAGAATAAAAAAGAGTTTAATAGGGTCAAGGGGCTGAGAACATAATTTATTGGAAAAGCCTTTGCTCAGTATATTAAAAAGTCTTGGATTCAATCCCCCAAACCAGAAACAAAATCAAATGAGAAGGTGAAGATGTATCAACATGGGGATAATTCAACCACATCAATTGAGATTAATCATCATCTCCTTTTTTACTTGAAATTGGACATTGAAATTCAAATGATAGTTGCCTGTTCTTCACAATTTTCTGCAAATAACTTTATGGGAAAAATCCCTTTAATGAGAGTGATTGTAGTCATTATTGATAGGTTATTCTATCATCTTTATAAGGTGATGAAGTAGAGGACTCAACTGGGAAAGCATTTCACATCATCTGCAGAATGGGGTCTCAGTAATGCTATGTTGTACACATAGACTTATTTTTCTCTTTGAGCCTCTCAGTGATATTGAGAATTGTATGAGGTTTTCAAACTTGATGCACACATGAAACCATGTAGCTTGTAAAAATATGTAACAACTCCTTTTCTATTAAGGGTTACTATTAAAAATTCTTTAGTGAGAACAGCAACCTGAAGCTTTTCCTAATTTTTCCATTACCTGGGAAATGCACTCATCCTTAGTTGGTAAGGAAACTACAGTACATGGTCAAAATGTCATTATTCAAGAACTGTAGCCTTGTCTGCAAAACATGAAATCTGGGCTCAAGATGTGTTGGTTGAATTTTCTAGAAACATTACCAAAAACTAAAGCCAATTAAACTGATGGAAATAAACAAAATAGCCAACACTTTTATTCTTACATTGTTGTGTAAGATGAGTGTGTTCTTCTGGGGGATTGATCTCCAGATTCATGTAGAATAATTCTCCAATCTTCCTTTGCTCTGTGTGTTTGTCTATGGTTGCACAGATCTATTTGCAGTTGCACAAATCCACAGAACCCTGCTGCTGCCAACATAATCTGCTTCGATCAGTTCACTTTTCCCCGCTCACATCCCCTATGAGTGAAACCTTAGCCGTATAAATATTTGGGTAAGAAAATTTGAAAAGGGTGAACTCGAGACAAGGAGAAATTGACTTGCTTTCCTCAAATTAGTAACATATTACTCTCTACCTTTATGAATGTTCTCTGAAGAGTTGATCCATATCTTTTAGAGTAACTTAATGACATGAACCAATATTGCTGATATTGTCATGATCAGCTCCTGAAATGCCCTGGAAGAGTGAACATCAGAGGGTTGAAAGTAAAAGGTCTTAGGAATTTTCTTCTCCTTAGCAGGACTCAATATTGATTGATGGCAGAGTGAGGATGAAAAATGAAAAATTGGAGAATTGCAGGAGGTGGGACAAACTTGGAGGCAATTTCTCCAAAAGAGATTTTAAGGAGCCAAATACATTTCTCCAATAGCAGAAAAATTAGAGGACAAATCCACTATCATTACCAAAAACAAACCAATTAGGCCAAAGCAAGCAAACACAACCACAAACACTGCTGCCTCATATAGTTATGAATGCTAAATCACAACATGAGGGACATCTCCTGATTTTGGTAGAATGATCCTTCAATCTGCTGTCTTCTCAGTGTGTCTGGGAGAATTGTGAAAACAAAGCAGAGAAGGAAAATAAAGGTGTAAGAAGTTAAACACAGTGACAGCGGTGAGCCAGAGTGAGGCTGGAAGATATATCACAAATCCAGGCTGCTCATATGTCTCAAATCAAAATTAGGAGAATAAAGAAAGAGCAAGAGGAGATGGAGTTAATAAATGAACATAAAAAATTTAGAAGGTGCATCATTCATCATAATGAAATATTGAAAATATTTTGAGATCAGAAGCAAGATAAAGATGACAAGTGTCATGGCTTGTATTTAGCATTTTACCAAAAGGTGGAAACCTCTTTAAAAGGTAGCAAAATTGAAAATGGAAAAAAAATGTTTATGTACAATATAATTTTATACCCAGGAAACCCAAATGAACTATAGCTACACTATTAGAATTGTCAATGCAATATAATAAAATGTATGCCCACAAGATCAATAAATAAATTGCTTTTTAAAAATTTTGACAAAGATTGTGGGGAAATTTTTTTGGAAAGTTATATAAATTATAGAAGTACCAAGGGAACAAACCTAGGAAAAGATCAGGAAAATCTATGTTTTCAATCTGCAAGCTATCACTATGGGAATTTATTTTATTTATTTATTTGTTATTTATTTATTTATTTATTTATTTATTTATTATGAGGTCCTAAAGATCAACCCAAGTGCCTTACATGTGATAGGCAAGTGCCCTACCACTGACCTACAACCCTAGCCCTCAGTAGGAGAATTTAAAGAACAATTAAATCAACAATTTATAATATGGATATCAGGTTCATAGGTATCAATAAGAATCAATAAAGCATAGTTAATAAAAGTATTTATTAATAAATACATGTCAAAATAAACCATAAATTAATAAAATTTTAACCAAAATCTTAGCAGTTTTGGGGGGTGGGGTTTGTTTATTTTGTGGTTATTGTTTGATATTTTTCTCCAGTGGAGAATGACAAGATGGCTAAAGATTTATGAAAAAATAAAAAAAGTCAAATATGTCATGATAAACATGAAAAAAATAATGACTGATGTTAAAAATTTACATTAAAAATATTAAGATCTATTATAAATTCATACTAATAAGATGTCAAGATACTGTTACAAGTATATGTAGATAGTTTCAACAACAGCAAAACTTCAGTGAAGTATAGAAATGTAATAATCTTTTAAAATAAGTGGTTTGGGTTCAGTCTGATATTGGTAAAACAACTTTAATCCTCTACTTCACACTGTACCAAAAATAAATTCCAGAAGAATATACATATATAAGCTATAATAAAACATTAATAAGAAGAAAACAAAGAAGAACACTTTTATGGTTTGATAGAGTCAAAGATTTTTTTAAACAGAATACAAGAAGTACTCACCGTGCAGGACAGTATAAAAATTAAAATATATCAAAATTATATTTTGTTAAAATTAATAATATATTAATAGCAGAAAAGAAAGAGAACATAACTGTATCCAAGATATATAAAAGTTTCTCAAAAACATAAAAAAAAGCCAACCCAATAGAAAAAAAATTAAAGATTTGAACTGGTAGTTTACTAAAGGGTATATCTCTCTCTCAATAAATTTACTAAAGGGTACTCAAATTCAAAAATCATTAGAAAATTAAACCAACAGTTATATGCCACCCAAAATTCACAATAATGGCTACAATCTAAAAGGCTAAAGACGACAAAGTTTCACTAAATAAGGATACAAGAGGAATTCTTATGCATTATTGGTGGGAGTTTATACTCTGCAAACTGTTCCTCAAGCTCTTTAGCATTATCTTCTAGAGTTGACTGTAATTATACCTTATGACACCGAAGACTATACACATATATATATATATATAGATATATTTGGATAAAGGTGTGGATGTAGATATGGACATATATATGTAATTACGTGTAGTTATGTAGATAGAAATTATTTATATAAATATTGACATATATGATAATTAGTATCTGATTCTTTCAGATGTAGGTTGGTATATATAAACAATTTCCAACAAAAATATAGTTTTACCGGAAACTCATGAATGAGAATACTTATGGCATATTTACTTATAGTTGTTTGAAACTGGAATCAGCACACACAAAAATTAATTAATAAATTGATGTTTAAACATTTGATGGAATACTGTATAGTGGCAAAAATGAACAAAATCTTATTACATAAAATAACAGGGAAACTCTTACAAGCAAAGTGTTTAAGGACTAAGGGTCAGATAAGTACATGCTGTGTGATTCCTGTTATCTTAAGTTTAATATCTGATAAGAAAAATTCTATGATAGAAGTTGCATGTTTACTCAAGTTCTAGTTCATAATCTACACAGTGATTTTGTTTGTGTCTACATTGGAAAAACTGATCCAGTTATACATTAAGAATTTTTATACTTTTCTATGTTTATGTTATATTTTAAAAAATTCTTAACATCTAGAAGAGAAAGACTAGATATTCATCATTATAAATTTCAACTTTTATGAAACAATTTCTACCTACATATTGATGTACAGTGAAAGCATTAGGATATTACCTAGTTATTTCCAGGTGCTGGGATTTTAAGTCTAGAATTTTAAATTAATTAATTAACTAAATAATTTTCATCATTAGTTTATCAATTCTTTTTCTTCTTTATACCTTTCTCTACTAATATTTGCAAAAAAACATAAATCACTTTTACTAAAATACACTATTTGTAAGTGGATTAGCATAGTATATATACATTGTGAGGGAAAAATAATTGTTGGATTTTCATACCATTTTATTTATATTTTGTTCCAAATTGTAAACTACATAACATGAGGGAGTAAGCCTTTGAGATTCGTAAAAATTTATTTCCAGAATCCTGGTGCCATTTTAACAGTGCTCAGTAAACTGGAGGCAGCCATATAATACTTGTTGAATGAGAAAGTGAAGGTCTCCATTTCTAAAGTCACTGATGATTTTAATATTTCATGTTATTTTGGTATTTATTTTGAAGGCACTATTTCTGGTCAAATTTTCAAGGAATGCACATTATTGAACTTTGCATATACTAAACAAAACCAGCTGATATCCAGCAAAAAAAGTCACACATGTAAAAAATCATAAATACCTATAAAATTGTATTTGGGAAATGTGAATTTTTAAACAAATTAATGTGCTTTTGTCCAAAACATAATGATTCAGCTTCTACTTAGTAAGAAATGTTCCTCTCTTGCATAAATTTGTCTTGATCCCATGATCTCTTCTCAATTCCAATACTTCTAGCTGTGATAAAATGCCCAGAGTCCAATACTCACACAAAATTATTGAAGATATAAAGTTTTTTAAAATGAGCATATCAATACATGTATTTCACCTCAGGCAGAAAGCTATTAGTATTTCAGTACCAATGTGCACTCCACCCTCAGAGCCTAAGAAAACAATACTTCAATTAATACAATCTGAAATTTTGATATTAGATACAGAGATAAAATTTGCAATAGTCTAATATGAAAGATATGCTGGATATGAGAGCTAGTGGAAGAGATTCCTTATGAGGAATTGGCGCACACAGTTACAGAGGCTGAGAAGTTCCATGAACTGTCATCTGTAAACTGGAGATCTCAGAAACTTGGTGGAATTATTCTAATCCTACTCCAAAAGCTATAGAAGAGGGCAGCTGGTGTTATAAATCCTATCCTATACTAACTGCAGGAAGAGACCAAAATTTCAGCTCAATCTGGCAGCCTAGAATCAAAAAGCATAATTTTTTCCTTCTTTTGCCTTTTTTCTTTCATTCAGGCCATGAACAGACTGGATGGGTAGCAGCATCTGCTTTCCTGAATACATGAATTCAAATACTAGAGTATCTGGAAGCACTTCAGAGACACACCCAGAATCAGTGTTTAACCCGAGCACCCCGTGTTGTAGTCAAATTGACATCTAAAATTAACCATCACAACATTGGATAAGCTTTATAGTAGCAGGTTAAATGGAGAGTGAGACAGCTAGTGTAGACAATTTTTCTGAGGAGTTTTGTTATAAAGAATATGTGCAACAGTTCTGTGGGTGAGGGATCAAGTAGGCTCATATTTTTGAAATGGAAAAATTTAAAGAAATTTACCATGCTGATGGAAAAGTTCTAGTAAAAGGCAGATAGATGGGGCAGAGTGCTGAGATTGAGGGAAAGAAGTGTTCACACTGGAATGGGAAGGGACAATTGCAAGAACAAAGTTCTAAAGCACATGAGAGAGATGCCCAATGGGAGCTGAATTTCAAATTGCCTCATTTATATCCTAATTTACAAAAGAAGGTCAGGAAAGCTCTGATGAGCAAAGAACCCAATGAAGCTAAGATTGACTAAAACCCAAGAAAAAACAAAATGAATAGTGAAAAAGAAAAATTATAAACAACAGCTATGGCCTTATAAATAATTTTGAATTGTGTCCTTAACTCTGCAGTTGTGTGTTTTCAAAAACTCTTTTACATCATTATTTTTTTATTTTCCTATTCTATTGTGATTGACTAACTTATGATGGTTAAGCATAACAACGATCACCAGGTGGTACAAAATGGAATGATGTTTTTCATAGCTATCCATTCCTCCCAGAAAGAAAAAAGCTAGAAGTCCTGGTTTTGGCAAGAAGCTTATGATTGTCACTGATACAAAACCATTTCTGAGACTAACACCTGAACTTGAGTTTATATTAATTAACTTTAAATCACTCATTTCATTGGGAAATGAGTTCTTGATCAATAGTAATGCTTTTGTGAACCATCAATTAAAGATACGAAAAGGTCCTGTTGATGTAAAGGAGCACACCAGAACCCCGAAATACACAATGGTCATTGGTGTATGTATAACTGATGATTATACATATACCTAACATATACAAACACACACACACACACACACAAACACACATGGGTACATGTATACACTATATGCATATATTATCTGATATAGAATCTAGAATATAAATATGTAATTATTTTATCTAGAAAAAAATATTTTCTGCCTTGTACCTGGTGAAGACCAGGGCGATCATCTCTTCTTAGCAGATTAATTTCTTCATGATGGTATCATGTAATGAGAGTAGTCATTATGGCTGTGATGTTATTATTTCCCTGCTTTAAAATTTCTTCTCCCACTATGGTCACTATGGTCATGTAAGCACACTGAGAAGGGAATATGCTTATTGTCATAGTATGAGGTCAGCCATGTCTGATCGTTATGACACTGATTATGAAAAGATTTCTAATGATGTTTTCTCATTTGAGTCACAAGCAATTCATTAGTTTTGTGTAAACACTGGTCTAAATCCCAGTACATGGTCTTGTTCAGGAATTCATTTAAGTTACCAAGAACATTCAGCTCTTCTTTCAAACGCTAGCATGAAAGTGTTGTGTTCAAAGGAGAATTCCAGATAAGGGCTTTTTTTTTTCTCCATTGCCCACACATGGCTTAGGGCTTCAGAGTCCCCTTGATGCTAGCTTCCTTACTTACCAGGCCATAGGAACCACCTCCTAGAAAACATTGCCAGATGAGGAACACTGGATAAAGGCGGTCAGGTTAGTTTTAAGCATAGTGGCCTTGGGACACACATACTCATGCATCCAAGCTTATCCTATAGAGATGTATACTGATCTAGGTTTATTACACTATAATGTGATGGTTAATTTTATGTGTCAACTTGAAATCAGCCACAGCATAACCAGATATATGGTAAAAGATAATTGTTTTGTTGTATCTCTGAGGGTGGTTGCAGAGCAGATTAGCCTTGGAACTGGTACACTAAATAAAATAGATGAGCCTGCTAAACAACTAATCTTTTCAGGGTCTGAATAGAAAAAAAAAAAAAGAGGAAGACTGAATTACCTCTGGCTAACAGAACTTAGACATCCACCTTCTCCTACACTTGTTACTGTTGATTCTCAGACTCTCATTCTTACACTGGGATCTATACCATTGACTTTCTGGCTCAGTTCTTAAGTCTTCAAACAAAACCATCAGATTTTATGTTTATAACATTCAGCCTCCATGATTGTATAAATCTTCATAATTGTGTCTATATCTATCTCATCTAACCTCATCAATATTTCATATCATGTTAGTTCTATTTCACTGAAGATTTCTAGTATACTACTTTTTTGTAGATTTAGAGCTCTATAAAGTGTTATGGGTATACTTATTAATATTTAAAGTTAGACTTGAAATAGATTAGTTATTATATCCCCCCCCCCATTTTTGGAACTTCTGTTAGAGCCACAGGTATCCCTACAACATCAATTCTCAGTGTTCTTAAGGTTGTTCCACACAGAAGATGATTCTGATAGCAGGAAGAAGATGATAGGAAAATAAAGGCAAACAAGATTCATTTTCTCTTGTGGGACTTCTCAGAGTCTTTAATACACAGATCCACATCACCAACCTTCTAGATACAGATGTAGCACATGCTAGTTCCTCAAATTATGTTAGACTTCGGAAATAGTATTCTTTGAAGATACTGGATCAAGTCCACTTTTCAAGTTTTGAGCTTTCTGTAGCTATAATTAGCTGAGGAAAGTAGTCAACTGGAAGTTGTTCATGGAAAACATAACTTTTCCATAAAGATTTTTCTAATGTTTACTCATCTGGAACTTCTTTCTCCATCATCTCTGATCAGAAAATCTTTGTCCTTTCAGATTATTTCGATTTTTGCATATCTCTCATTTATCACTTTCACTCAGATTAACAGCTATCTGCTTGGATTTCTTTAAGCCCTTGTAAGTTGCAACAATTTAATATAAATGGACACGACATTCATCTTCAATTTCTACCACAGAATTTGCCAACTTGCAATCTGAAGGCCAAATCTGGTCAATAGATAAGTTTTGTTGACCAATGATGTACTACATGAAAAATAAATATTTTTTAATTAATTGACAATACTCACATTTCTAGATTTTCCAGGTTTGCTTGAGAAACCAAAGACTTGGCAGCAGTGACTGGCATGAAATAACTGACAGGGGCCTAATACCAAATTCACCCTTAAATGGGACACACAATGTCTTATTTATTAGTTTTCCATTTTATCTGTTATTAAAATTTTTCCTGCTTCACCTTTGAATGTTTTTGAGTAGTCAGTTCTTAATCCTGAACCTTACTTAGTGAAAGACACATAGTAGGTATTTAATACATTTTGTTTATGATTTCCTGGAAATACATCCTCAAATAGAATTAAAACTCAAAACATTTATTTGATTTGTAAAGAAAATACTCATAAGTAGATGGAAAAAAATGATTCAACTAAACCCCAAAACAATGGTTTTAGCCATCTACCACTGTACTTAGCTCGAGTTTGGTCTTTAAGAGATATTCTAAACACAGTGGAAAGTATCTATGTCCACATTATACCAACAGAGGAGTGATAGAACTGGGACATTTATATTCTAAATATATAGTCAGGGCCACCAATCAGGCCTTGGGGCATGTAATTCCTCAACATACTTTATCTTGCATGGGCAGAACAGCTTTTTGGGATTTGGGGAAAATCTGACAGTATGAAGGTGTAGCTTTTAGAGATCTGGCAGCAGAGGCTGCAGGTGAAAGCAGGAATATTGATAAGGCACTGTCAGAGTGCTCCATGAAATGAACTGAACGGGTGGGAAGAAGAAAGGAAAGAAGAGCTGCACATCTCTGTAAGCTATATTTAAAATGGGTTTGAAACTCATGAACACTTTGTTCCTCCTGCTTTCCATCTTCCACACCCCAATACGCAAGGTGGTGACAAAGCTATTTCCCCTGTTCTAAGAGGACCCCAAATCTGAAGCTTCTTCCTTTGGGTCTTTGTTCTGATTTCAGACTTCCAATAATTGACTTTAACTTAATGCCTCATGGATGACAATGGTCACAGCAGACCTGCCCACAGGGCAATACAGACCTTGAGTAACAGTACCTATGGCCTTGTCCAACATGCACTTGGATATGCAAGCAAATTCCTGTTCTTATTGATATAAATGCATTTTAAATCGAGTTAAATATTTGCTGTTTAAAATTCTTTGAAATTGAAAAGCAAAACCATTCAAGATCATCAAAATATATATTATGGTAAAGTGATATTTGTGTTTCATTCTGTGGATTGAAATATATTCCTTTTATAGTCAATAAGCTACAAAATAGTAGTTTGCTTTTAGAGAATGGAGAGAAATGATCACATTGAACTCTTCCAGAAATCAGGCCAGGTGGAAATGCCTATTTTCTTTCCTGTTCAAGTGGGAACATAGTCAGCTCTTGCCAACTTTCCTATCTCTTTTGTGTCCCTTTATTTGTGTGCCACTATTTGAAGTCATTCTGGGACTATGAGACTTCTGTCCTTCTAGAAAGAAGATTCGTGCTCAGGTTTTGGTTAGAAAAAAAAAGAAAGAAAGTTACTTTTTTTTTTCTTCTAAAGAGTATTATTGATTTCTCTTAAGAACTAACAGACTATCTCTAGCCAAGTGTGATTTGGAATTCATGCAGTATTGAAACTCTGAGACAAAAAAAATATCTTTCCTTTTATTTATACCTTATTCAGTTTCTTTCACTAATCAATTAGTTAATTTATGTGTTGCACTTTATGGAGACTATTTAAAATGAATTTATAGTTGATATCAGAAGATAAGCCTTAATACCCAGGATTTTATTTTATTGTTTCTGTCTCAATGAATTTTCTTCTAACGTAAAGAGGTTGGCAAATTCACTGACAGTCTTGCTTCACTTGGAGAAAACTAGCATTTCACTACTTTAAATATGCATTTATTTATTTAATTAGATTTAAAATATGTCTCTTAACAGGTTGCAAAGTCAGCATTCTCTAGAATAATAGAACCAACAGAAGATTCAGATAGATAGATATCAATATCGATAGATAGATATTGATATCTATCTATCTATCTATCTTTATATATGGATATGTATATCTTGCAAAGGGGATTTATTAGATTAGCTTACAGTACCAGAATCTTGATAGTCCCACAATGACCATCTGCTGGCTGAAGAGCTGAAAGAATAAGTAGCTGCTTAGTCCAAGAAGCTGAAGTTTCAGAACAGAGAGATCAACAATGCAGACTCCAGTCTGGGCCTGAAGGCCAATAAAATCTTTGGAGAGTCACTGGTCAGAGACCACTTTGGAAGAAGGAAAAATCTAAAGTCTGATGCTCTCATGCAACTGCGACAGCAATTAAAGTATCTGCTAAAGAAGAAAAGAACTGTATATAATGATGCTTTTCTGTTCTTCTTACATTTTGTTCCATTCAGGCCTCAAATTTACTAGACTGTGCTGCCCACACTTGGGGTGGGTCTCTTCCTTAGTTTTCTGTTCCACATGCCAATCATTCCTAGAAATACCCTCACTGACACACCCTCTGAATCTTAGTCATCTCTTAATTTAATCAAGTTGACAATTTAAATTAATCATCACACAGATTGTTTGATGTTTGATTTAGGGATTATAGATGATACATAGAGGAGAAGTATGCCTTGACAATGAGTAAGATATTACCCAAACCATGTAAAATAAACCTCAAAATTATTTTAAAGATTCTTCATGTTATTAATAGAATATCAAAATAAATATTATTTTGAAATCAGGCAGTATTATGCCTCCAGCCTCTTTCTATTTTTCCAAGAGATTACTATGGCCATTCTGAGTCTTCTGTGATTTCATACAAACTCTAGATTTTTTTTCTATTTCTATACAAATAGCATTGGAATTTAGATAGGGATTGCATTGAAACTGTAGATAGCTTTGGTTAGTAAGAACACTAATGATTTCAATTCTTCTGATCCACAAATGAAATGTCTTTCTTTTTATATATATCTCCTTCAATTTCTGTCATCATTGTTTTATATTTTTAGTGCATAGATTTTACTTCTTGCTTAAATTTATTACTAATCATTTTAGTGTTTAAGCTATTGGAAAAGACACTTTTAGAATCTCCTTTTTCAGATAAGTCCTTCTTTTGTATAAATATATTACTGGTTTTTGTTTGTTGATTTCATATCCTGAAGTTATTCTTAGGTCTAACACCTATTTGTTGTTATGGTTGGACTCTTAATATTTTCTATAGAAAGATCATGAAATCAGGAAAGGATAGTTTAACTTTTTCCTTTTTAGTTTTTATTGTCTTTGAGTTCTTTTTTTCAAATATCTAAGCAAATACAGGATTGACATTTGTCTGCTTAAAAACAGAAGAGGGCTCCTTCAAGGTGCATTGTTGAGGCCTACTTTCGTACTGGATGGGCATAAACACTACCAAGGCCTGGAGCTACTTATGCATGCTTAGAACATAGGTACTTCAAACTGACATGAAAGTGACAAAAGAAACAGATGTTTAGCCTAAAGTTTATATTTTTTCATGCATATCTGTCAGCTTGTTTCTGTTCACATTTTAGAAATTGAGGAGAAAAATTATCCCTTCCACCCACGTCTTCTTCTAAAACAAAGAAAATGAAGAAACCAATAAAAGCTAACTGTTCAATCTAATTTGGGTACCTCAATAAAGAAAGAAATTGCTGGAACTGGGTGGATTACAGTGGCTTTAAAACCGAGTATATAATTTTTCCTCCATTATGCTCAATCTCTCCTTTTATTTCCATTTCTCTTTCACAAAATTGGAGCTCAGATATAAACACAACATGTATTTGAATACTTTACTTATTCATAATTATATAACCTGACATTAAATGTAAGAATAATATAGTCAGTGTTTCTTAATCATTTGAACATTATGGAGTTTTGAAATTATTTAAAAAATCTATAGGTCTTTTCACTGGAAAAATGTAAAAATAATCCGTACAAAATTAAGGGTGTTCATGGACTTCAATAATTTTATCTTTGGACTCTAGAGGTCACAAGTCTCTTTTGATAACCTCTTATATAGCTGTGCACATAAAACATTATCAGAAAAGGCCAACTCTGTAAATAACTTGCTGTTGATGAGAATACATATTGTTATTTTGATAAACAACATTTCTTTATTCATACTTAATGTGAAGAAAAAATAGAACAATTACTAAGAAAGTGTATGGCAAGTTTATAAATGTTATTCATTCTCTCATTTCTCAAACTTTTATTGAGCACTAGCTATTTGCCAAGTATTGTTCAATAAGGTAAAGATGCCAAGATAAAGAGGATACACAGAAAAGAACCAGGTATGGTAGAACATGTTGGATTTACCTTCCTGGTTAGTTCCTTTGATTTTAGAAACACACACACACACACACACACACACACACACACATTAGGTGAAATGATTTATATTCCAAGGCTTGTTTATATTAAGCAGTACATGAATACATGGCAAAGAATGTGTGAGAAAAGATCTATATGTTGTTGATATACATTTGATTTACATTTGTTTCTTTCATTCTTTCTACTTTTCTTCCCCTAAAGTAGTCCAATTGCTAATGAGACAAATGCACTGAGAAATAAGCTTTATAGATTGTTAAATTCTGGAATATAGGAATGAATATAGTGAGCCCAAAGAAGAAAATGCCTACCTCTGCCTTGGGGAACTGATGAGCTCCTCATCAAGGGGAAGTATTAGAACTAAGATATAGCTCCAAAAGCATATGTGTAAGACAATGCAAGAAAGGTTAGATGCTAAGAGCCACAGCCAAGTAATATGATGCATGGCACTTTTGGTTGAACGGTGACATCAGCTAGCCATTGAGATGATATGATTATGTTAAGATTTACATTCATATGGATATTGGACTCCTGCTGTCCACCTCGGCCTGCTACAGGGACTCCTGGAGAGTTCCCATTGGTTGGGGAAGTGCGGTAGGAGGGATTACCGGAGGAGGAACTTCCTCTTGGGATCCGGGAGAATGCCGCATGCATCCATCAGCAATCTTCCTGGAAGCGTCCGGGGCATTGGCGGCAGTTTCAAAAATAAAGTTTGTTCCTGCTCGAGTGGCTCGTGATTCTGTGCCCAGCCAGACTGCGGCAATTGGTGGCCCTTACGGGGAATGCCTGAAGCTTGGAGGTGAGTAAAATTGCTCACCCCTGAGGGAAGGCAAGAGAATGGGTGACCATTTCAAAAAACAATGTGTTCTTGTTTTGATTTATTTTGTTTTTGTTTCAAGCTGCCTATCCCTAGAATTTTCTCAGGCAAACTGGGAAAAATGGTTGGCTCAAGGTTTGAAGTTGTTTGGCCCTGAGAAAGAGAAAATTGATACAACTATTCTTTGTTCCATTTTTGTTTCATCCTGTTTCGTTTTTGTTTATGCTATCTTATTGGGTTGCGTTACCTTTATAGTAGATTAGAAACTAGTAAAAAACAACCCAAAAGACTGTTAAGTAAATTGTTAGAGGTCCAGACTATGGTAGAAAACATGTTAGGTCAAGCAAAAGAGAAGGTCTCTCGAGCTAGTCAGACAGAGGAAAATTTAAAGGAAGAAAGCTTAGAGGAAAAACAACCATGGGGGGGGGGGAGGAGTTACAACAGGAGGCTGCTACTAACTCCGTTCTATCACCAGAGGGCGTAATTCAACCAACAGCTCCATCTACAGCTGAGCGGCCCTCAACCCCCGTAATTGATGGACGGAATCCTCAGGCAGGACCTCAAAGATTAGCATGCCCTGTACTTGAGCAGGCAGGAGGGCAACGAATTCACTGAGCTATAGATTTCAAAACAGTGAAGCAATTAAAGGAGGCTGTAACAACCTATGGGCCGCAAGCACCCTTCACTGTAGCATGGTTGAATCCATTACCAACTTAGACATGACGCCAGCAGGTTGGGCTAACATGTGTTGATCTGTGCTAAATGGAGGACAATATTTGTTATGGAAGGTTGCCAATGAGGAATTTTGCATGGAGACAGCTAGGCGAAATGCAGCAACTAGTTAACCTCAAAGAAATCTAGATATGTTATTAGGAAAAGGACCTTATGAGGGTCAACAGCAACAAATTGAATATGATCCTGGTGTATACGAACAAATTGCTGTAGATGCGGTTAGGGCATGGAAAACTTTACAGGTGCATGGAGATTTACAAGGACAATTATCTAAGGTAATACAAGGAACTAATAAACCTTATGCTGAATTTGTAGATAGGCTTATTCAAACAGCTTCTGGAATATTTGGAGATACAGAACAGGCAATGCCATTTGTAAAACAACTGGCTTATGACCAAGCGAATCGTTGCTGCAGAGAGGTCATTAGACCATGGAGACATGAAGATTTAAACACATATATTAAATTATGTAGAGACATTAATGAACAAGGTCAAGTCTTGGCAGCAGTACAACAGGCTTTAGATGCCAGGCCAAAAACATGCTATAATTGTGATCAAACAGGACATTTTAAAAGGAGTTGCCCCATAGGAGGAGGGTTTAACAAAGCTAGGTATCAAAGGAATAGAATACCGGGTATTTGCCCACGATGCCGTAGAGGGAGACATTGGGCTAATGAATGCCATTCTCAAACCACCATAGAGGGTACTCCATTATCAAAAAACAGACAAGAACCAAGTGTTTACCCACGATATCGTGGAGAAAGGCATCAGGCTCCATTGCCAAAAAACAGACTAGAGGGCCCAATGATCTGGGTTCCAAAACCACAAATATACGGCGCAATGGAGGAACCCAGCAGCACCATCAAGGTAGTGCCCAGGACACATTATCCATTAAATCCCTCATCAGACAAACTAGAGGGAACGCAGGGTTGGACATCTGTGCCTCTGCCAGAGCAGTACTAACTCCAGAGATGAAAGTTCAAATCATTCCCACAGGAGTAAAAGGACCTCTTCCCCAGGGAACAGTAGGCTTATTATTGGGACACAGTTCTTCTACACTAAAAGGACTTATGATAAATCCTGGGGTAATTGATCCCGATTATGAAGGTGAAATAAAAATTATAGCTAGTTCTCCAAGAGGTATATCAGTAATTTCACCAGGAGATAGAATAGCACAGTCATTAATAGTACCCAACCTACATGATAATTTTTCCAGTCGTACTGTAGAAAGAGGTTCCAGGGGATTAGGCTCCACAGGTGTAGATTGGGCTATGCTATCTTTAAATTTAGATTCTCGCCCCATGCTAAAACTAAATATTCAAGGACATGAATTTAATGGGCTACTGGACACAGGTGCTGACCTTAGCATCATATCTCATCAAGAATGGCAAAACATTGGCCATTACAACAAGCCACTCAAACGCTTCGAGGCCTAGGAGTGGCGACTAATCCCCATAGAAGTGCAATGGTATTAGATTGGAAGGATCCTGAAGGATGTGAAGGAACTATACAGCCCTATGTATTAGATCATCTTCCTATAAATTTATGGGGACGAGATGTCCTAGATCAATTAGGTTTGACATTAACAAATAACATCAGTCCTAACACACCCACTACTAGAGATAGACAAGGCTTTAGGAAAGAAAAAAGATTAAGAGAACAAGAACAAGGTATGACAGAACCAATTCAAATAGATCAACAAATAAATAGACATGGATTGGGTTTTCAGAAAGGGCCACTGAGACGATCAAAATTACTTGGAAATCAGAAAGACCAGTATGGGTTCCTCAGTGGCCCCTGACTAAAGAAAAGATACAAGTAGCCCATGACCTGGTCAAACAACAAGTAGTGGAGGGACATATACAACCTTCCGTATCTCCCCATAATGCTCCAATTTTTGTCATTAAAAAGAAATCTGGTAAATGGAGATTATTGCAAGATTTAAGAGCCATTAATAATGAGATGGTTATTATGGGACCTGCTCAATCAGGGATTCCCCAATTATCTGCTTTACCAAAAATCTGGTATGTTTTAGCTATAGATATTAAAGATTTTTTTTTTCAATTCCAATTCATCCTGAGGATAGTCCACATTTTGCATTTACTATCCCTGCACTAAATCATGGAGGTCCTGATCAGAGATATGAATGGAAAGTACTCCCTCAAGGGATAACTAGTAGTCAAACTATGTGTCAAATTTATGTTAACAAGGCAGTCCAGCCACTTAGAAATCAAAATCCTGAACTACAAATATTTCACTATATGGATGATGTGTTATTGGCACATAAAGATAAAAACACATTGCTAGAATGTTATGCCACACTTACAAATTTATTAAAAAATTATAATCTAGAGATAGCAATAGATAAAGTACAGTTAAATCTTCCAATTAATTATTTAGGAGTTCTATTATCCTCAACCATGGTCCGTCCACCAAAAATTCAAATACGAGTAGATCAACTCAAACCACTTAATGACTTTCAAAAGTTATTGGGAGACATAAATTGGATAAGGCCTTATCTAGGCATACCAACAGGAGAGCTAGGACCTTTATTTGATATCCTAAAAGGTCCATCAGATCCAAATTCACACCGCATGTTAACACCTGAAGCAAGAAAGGCATTAAAAATCATTGAAACATATATGGAAAATATACATTTGGATAGAATTGATATAAGTTTTCCTTTATTATTTATTGTACTACCAACAAAAAATATTCCTACAGGAGTATTTTGGCAAGAAGGTCCATTATTGTGGATACATTTATCTTATTCTCCTAACACTATTCTTACTAGATATCCTGAGGCTGTAGGACAATTAATACTCAAAGGAATAAAAGCAGCAAAGGAGTGTTTGGGATTTCTCCCAATAAAATTATTACTCCATATACTATGGATCAAATTGATGAGTTAGCTAATGAGTTAAATACTTGGGCAATAATCATGTGTAAATCTAATGTTTCATTTGATAATCACTTACCATCTAATCCTTTGTTGTCTTTTTGGTCTAAACATCCTGTAGTTTTTCCAAAAATGACAAGAAAAACCCCTATCATGAATGCTCCAAATATATTCACTGATGGGTCAAATAATGGTACAGCAGTCGTAGTTACCCTGATCAAACTTTTACATTTTTAGTACCCAAATAATCAGCTCAAAAGGTAGAGCTTAATGCAGTATTACAAGCTTTTATGATGTTTAAAGATTCTGTATTTAATGTATTTTCTGATAGTCAGTATGTAGTTAATGCTATAGTATCCCTTGAAGATGCTGGTAGGATTTCACCTTCTTCTACTGTTTTCTCTTTGTTTTCCACTATACAAAGTCTAATCTGGGACAGAAAAGATCCATTCTTTATAGGACATATCAGGGCACATACAGGATTGCCTGGAGCCCTTAGTTTGGGCAATGAATTAGCAGATAAATCTACACATGACATACATATTTTCTCCACAATAGAAGAAGCTATAAATTTTCATAAAAGGTTCCATGTCCATGCTAAAACTTTACAAAAGCATTTTAAAATAACTAAAGAACAAGCCAGACATATAATAAAACAATGTCAAAATTGTGTGACATTTTTACCACAAGTTAATCTTGGAGTCAATCCTAGAGGACTGATACCTAACCATATTTGGCAGATGGACGTCACACACTTGCCAGAATTTGGAAAATTAAAATATTTGCATGTTACAGTTGATACTTCTTCCAGATTTTTGATGGGCTCCCTTCATGCCGGAGAAAAAACTAAAGATGTTATAGCTCATTGCTTATAAAATTTTGCCACTGTGGGCATTCCAAAAAAGTTAAAAACAGATAATGGTCCTAGTTATGCTTCTACCTCTTTTAAACAATGCTCATCATTTGGCATTACTCACATAACAGGAATTTCATACAATCCACAAGGACAAGGCATTGTTGAAAGAGCTCATCAACTATTAAAATGTACTTATTAAAACAAAAGGAGGGAATTGGAAAGGGGTATATATCCCCCAAAGATAAACTTAAAATAACCCTTTTTACTCTAAACTTTTTAAATTTGGATTCATCAGGGCTTAGTGCTGCAGAAAGACATTTGTATCCAAAAAATGTACATAAGCCTAAGGTACTTTGGAAGGATATTCTAACAGGACAATGGAAAGGTTCTGACCCAGTGATTGTCTGGAGTCGGGGCTCTGTTTGTGTGTTTCCACAGGGAGAACAGCAGCCAATTTGGATTCCAGAGAGATTAACCAAAACAATTTCTACAGACCAAAAAGAAGATGATTTGACTCAAATCCATAACAGCTGATATCCAAAACTCCAGCTTGGCTATTCTTACATCTTTGACAGTGATTAACCAGGATGCTTTTTTTCAATATCTATTTTATTATTGCTTTCCCCCATATCATAAAGTTCTATTTTATTTTTGAGCTCATACAGATCTAAGTTAATGTTTTTCTGATCAGTTTTATTTTTTGACTGTGGAGTTTTTAAACATTACAATGGAGATTTCACCTAGGTAAAGCTACAGGGCCTTTACTATTGTCTATGTGTTGTTTGTTACGTGTGTACACTTCTGTTTTGTGTTGTATGTCTGTATGTGCGTATGTCTATATATCATATATGAGGAGTGCTCATGAATAAATGGATCTGAATTTTTTTATTATTCACGTGATTTTAATGGTTTAATTTAAATTGGGTAAACAGCTGTTGAGGATTGTTTTAATATGTGTACAAATAAGCAGGTTAACAGATCTGTTTATTTACTTTCACCTTTCCTTTTCATTATATTCAATGAAATATAATATAATTCTGTTCAGGATAATGTAAATTGTTCAAAAAATTGTTTTCTTAGTACCTGTTGGAATGTTACATAATTTTTTTTAGCATCATTGTCAGAATTCCTATTTTCATCCCAGTGCCGGTGAAGACAAAGATGAAACCAAACTACAGTTTCTTCGATAGTTATAACAACACACTGTATAAACTGATGCATCAATGAATAATAACTTAACAAGTAATGCTCAATCACTGAGTTGATTTATTTTGGGAGGAAATGGACATATTGATAGATTCCTCTGCTTTGAACTGCTTACAAAACTTGCCTGGACTATGTATCACTTGTATGCATTGTGCTCTATCTGTTGATGCAGCGAATTATGGTAGTGCTGGCGTATCTTTGCTGATGTGTCAACAGTGTTGCAATTTTTCCTAAAGAGCTGTCAATTGACTTGGTGTCATGGCATTTCTGTATCCTCCTCCCTTCTACTAGTGATGGTCTAATTTTGGGGGCCAACAGAGGTGAGGCAAAGAACCTCACCCCCCCACTGGTGCATAGGCCTATCCACAAGTATGGCTATATGCTGGACCGGTAGTCAGTGATGGGTATGATCCAATTGCAGTGGTATCAACCTAAGACAGGAGGCTGAAGCCTAGAGGTCAGTTTTCCGATGATGGGTAAGAACCATATGTTGAATTGGACAAACCTAACAGGCACGGTCCCTAGCCACATTGCTTGTTGCTTAATTAAACGGAAGGGGGGAGATGCTAAGAGCCACAGCCAAGTAATATGATGCATGGCATTTTTGGTTGAAAGGTGACACCAGCTAGCCTTTGAGATGATATGATTATGTTAAGATTTACATTCATATGGATATTGGACTCCTGCTGTCCACCTCGGCCTGCTATGGGACTCCTGGAGAGTTCCCATTGGTTGGGGAAGTGCGGTAGGAGGGATTTCCGAAGGAGGAACTTCCTCTTGGGATCTGGGAGAACGCTGCGTACGTCCATCGGCAATCTTCCCGGAAGCGTCCGGGGCATTGGCGGCAGTTTCAAAAATAGTTTGTTCCTGCTCGAGTGGCTCCTGATTCTGTGCCCAGCCAGACTGCGGCAGTTAGACATGAAATGATTGGTTTATGAGAGCCGTAATCCAGTCAGTGAATTAATCCCCTCATGGATTAACTGAATGGTAACTAAAGTCCAGTAGGGTGTAGCTAGTGGAAGGGGGGGTCCCTGAAGGGGTGTACCTTTGGGATATATTTATATCTGGCAAGTGGAGTCTCTCTCTCTCTCTCTCCTTCTGCTTCTGATCACCATGTGAGCCACTTTATTCCTTCATATTCTTCCACCATGCTGTTCTGTCTCACCTTGAGCCCTGAGGAATGGAGCCTGTTGTCTATGGACTAAGAATTCTGAAACTGTGAGCCCCCAAATAAAGTCCTCTTCCTCTAAAGTTGTTCTTGTCAGATCTTTTAGTCACGTTAGTGAAAAAGTTGACTAGAACAAACTCAAAAATTAAGTTCTGTTATTTAAATAAAAAATGGAGATACATATTTGATGCATAAGAAATGTTAAAGTTTGCAAAATTCTGGAGTTGAAGAAGGTCAAAGTGTTCATATAACTAGAGAGGAACAATGGGGCACCCGAGAGTGGGGAGAATGATGGTTAAATACAAAGGCTGGGTCACATCTGAAGGATTACATATTTCACAGCAGGGACATTTCATTTGTCCTTTAGACACATTATAGCTATTAAATGACTTTAAAATATACTTTTATTTTTTAAAATTAACATTATAATAGTACTTTATTTGAATTGACACTTCAAAAATACCTTAATAAATAGCCATCACAGAGTGTTCATCAGTCACAATAGATACAGTACTCAGCCAAGAATCACTTCAAGAGTAAGACTGTCAACATACAGAAAATCCAATACTTGCTGGAATGTAGTTTGCAGTTTTCTTTCTTTTTTTGTGTGTGTGTATGTTATGGAGAAAGCTCTGGTTCTTTGTGGTCAGAGTTATTGTCATAAAATCAATTTTAGCATAGTTTGCTTCAGACTAAATTTTCAATAGTTGTGACAATCTGCACAAGATGATGAAGAATACTCCCCTAGAATAAGGTTAAAACTTAAAAGTCCCTTCTAGAATCTGCAGTAATCAATAAACATATTCTTATATTTCTGAAAACAAAGCAAAATACATTTTGATAGATATTGCCATCCATCTCTTATGGACCATGTTTTTCTTATGATTGGCAAATCAATGCTCCCTCATTTCAGGTAGCATAGGCAGTAGAATATATTCAGGTTAGAATATGGGGAAAATCTGGTCCAAATAAGGATACATTTCTTGACTAGTATCAAAAGTTTCCAATTAACTTTATAAAGAATGATAATAGCCATCAAAATAAAAAAAATTCAGATGCTTCAAGCTAAATCAATTCTTGTTCTACATAGACTCAGGACTGTAACTTTAGCTTCAGTTAGTTAATTGTGTTTTTGGTACTAGGGATTGAACTCAGGGGCACTCAACCACTGAGCCAAATCCCTAGCAGTTGTTTTCTATTTTATCTGGAGACAGGATCTCACTGAGTTGCTTAGTGTCTTGGTTTTGCTGAGGCTGGCTTTGAATTCATGATCCTCCTGCTTCAGCCTCCCAAACTGCTGGGATTATAGATGTGTGACATTGCACCTAGCCAGTTATTTTTTTAAATGGGAATAATAATAATAGCACATGGTAAGTAGAGTTACTTTATGGTGGTTATTACAAAGCAAAGGTGCATTCTTGGTTGAAAGCCTATATGCACATGGTTAACATTTGATGGATATTAACAATTGCAGTGAGAAAATATAATGCATTGCCCCATCAATCTGCACTGCCTTCTGTGAGGTCATAATCCTCATCAGTCAGAGCTGTCACATCACTTTAGGAAACATTAGAATTGATAGAGAATAGATAAATGCCTTTAAAATGGGTTCTCAAATTCCATTGAGGTTATAGTTAATAAAATGTGACTATTTACAAGGAAAGAATTTTGTTAGGAAAAGAAAGACTTCAGAATTAATAGAAGACAGCTCTGAAGAAAATAGCATATTTCCTAACAAAAGGCTGAGATGATGATAAATAAATACTCTGACTCCTGAAAGCTTGTTGCTTGGAAGGGAAGGTAGAAAAGAGTGGGATGTGGGATGTGTTTAAGAAATCCTTTTGGGCCTGTTATTGGGAATTGTACCTGTGTGGTCTGCTGACAGTAAATTCAGTAGAAACAGGACTACATAGTAATTGTGGTTGCCAGGGCTACAGAGCCTCATGAAAGACATGTGATGTCTTCAAATTTTTTGGTTCCTGAGTGAGTTCTGAATGTTTCCTGTATAGAGGAGTCATCTAGCCGACCTTCCCACCAACCCTCATGGAGGGATTTTCAGCAATAGCTGAGTGTCACTGCGATATTTTCCTACATAAGGTAATTCTCTCTGTGTGCTTCCTGATTTCCACAGGAATTGTGCTGCACAAGTGTTCCCTTGTCTACTGGTTCAAGCACATTAAAAACCCCTGAGACCAATGGTAGGACTGTTGACATGAGAGTAATTTTGGTGGTATGGAAGGAAAGTCCACAGCATTTATAGCTAACTGAAATGCACCCCCATGTTGCCATTAATATAATTTTAAGAATAACTTTGGCATTTGTATATTGGAAGATAGGGACAAGTTAGATTCTGGATGAAAGATTGAAATGAGGAAGATATTTTAGTGATGGAATAATTAGCAGGGAATTTGAATAACTTATTCACAGTGCCAAGCCGAGTGAATGAAATATTGAGATTTAATGGAATTTGGGGAGAATAATACCTTGCTTCCTCACCAAAATTGGAGAAAGGCAGGAGTAAGGCAGATAGAAGTAAAACTACATTGTTATTCTTGACAACATAGATTGGAAGGTATAGCACAGGTCTTAGTCAAATGGACTTATTAATAATGCCCTTGATCTCTTATTGAAATCTTGAAATAGTCCATCTAAAAAAAAAGTTTGGACACTTCTATAATGTATGCCTTCCTTTAATCTCAGGACAAAAAGTCCAGTGAAAAGGAATTAATTTCTGTTGCTTGAAGTTATTTGACAGATGAATTATGGTAATCAAGAATCTTGGTCCCATAACTTATTCAACTAAGAACCCGATGGTTCACTCTTCAATGGAAAGCTGTCAAAGATAAGTAGAAGGCCAACTGGATTTTTCTAGTGGAAATTCCTCCACCTGGAAATTCCGAGGAGTGGGAAATAGGTGTTCTGTAAGTAGCATAAATATTTTGATTGCATGAATTATTTAATAGATCTGACATTAAGAGAAGATATAAGGAACACATAAAATATGAGAAAAATCCTTTGCTAATACTCTTAGCCAAGATTTAGAATACTATTAAATAACTGAAAACACATTAATGCAGCACATAAGATGATCTTTCAAAAGTATACAGAAATAACATGCAAATTAAACAGAAGTACAATGTCTATATAAAAGAAATAAGCATAAAATGGAGGAAAAACCAACAATGGCTTTAAAAATTCCTTAGATTGGTTAGGGAGATATTGCTCAAACTCTTTATGAAAATCAACTACATTTGGATATTCTGAGGAATTGTGGGCAACAGTGGGGAAGTATTGGGACAGGTGAAGGTCCATGAAGGGAGGTCGACAATGAAATATTGTTGAGAGGCAGGCAAGAGCAAGAATTCTCCATGATGCCAAGGAGGAAGAAATGGTGGAGGCTTCCACATTAGAGTCAGTTAGAACCTGGAGCTCACTGGGCATGTATCAGCAGTGAGAACCAGCTCAGCAGTTGAAGTAATGATGCTTTAGAAGGTTCAGCTGGTTTGAAGAAACAAATGGGCAAAAATATTCCCTTTTTATCTATGTTTCTCAACCCAACTAAAGTAGTTGAAAGGAAAGGGGAGATCAAGCTCAGGAAAATGCAACTTCAAAAAAAGGCAAGGGGCTGGGGATGTGGCTCAAGCGGTAGCTCGCTGGCCCGGGTTCGATCCTCAGCACCACATACCAACAAAGATGTTGTGTCCGCCGAGAACTAAAAAAATAAATAAATAAATATTAAAAAAATTCTCTCTCTCTCCTCTCTCACTCTCTCTTTAAAAAAAAAAAAAAGGCAAGACCAGTGCATCTCTTTCTACAAAGATTCTGCCACTGGCCATGTGTCAGTAAACTTCCTTAAACCTGATATCCCCAAATGAAATTAATGGTACCCAATATTTACCCAGTAATGAAGATCCCATGATATGTGTGAAAAGCTTAGTTGTTGTTACTGTGGTTGGTAATTATTATTAATTATAAGCTGTTTATATGAAACCCATTTTGAATTCTTAGTTTTAACTTCTCTTCAGCTGCTTGGTGATAATGTCAATGGTGGAGCCACTGGCAAAAAGTAACACATCTTTAAAAAATTAAATTAGATGTGTAATCACCATGGGCACTCTTTTGGACCAAGTCAGAAGTTGATTCGGAGTCTTGAAAGGGAAAGAAGACAGAGACAGTCTGAGATGGTCATCCTAGTACAGGCTCTTGTTTCTGAAGTTGTATCTGAAATGGTTGAGATTAATAACACTCATCTTCAATCATCAATAATATATTCATAAGTCTAGTCATTTTCTGAGGATCATATACATTTAATGGGAGATAATTTTTACTTGTGAATTCACATGTGTGGTAAAAGATTTCACATTTAATATTCCATGGACTTGACACATCCATTGATTCTGTGGCTAAAACAAAGCCTTGCTTGCTGTGGTGTTTACTTAGGAGTGTAACATGATTCAATTTTAAATTAGTTTTAAATAACAAATTTTGCTTAAATATTGTACTTATTTTAATTACCTTGGAGAGGATGGTATGGGCAGTTATTAGGTATAATTCCCTTCCATCGCAGGACCCACCTTATGTACATATATTTTATTGTAAACTTTAGAACCAACAAAAGTTCAAAAGTTTAGATCCTTGGCATTTGAAAATATACTAGGAAAATGATGTTACCATAAAATACGGTGCATACTTTTAAATTATTAACTAATATTAAATATCTTATTAGAGAAGTTGGTGTAAATCATCTGAAGTCTTTTAAAATCCACAGTGTTAAGAATAATTTTACTTAGCTTATTCTATGACAGTGCTACCATAATGACAAATATATGGTGTAGCTTTATTTATTTCTCATAGAGATGTTCTTTTGATAAATCATTCTGTTATACTGTCAAAAATATTTTAAGATGGCATCATATCTTTCTGAAAAATTTTAAAGGATTTTAGCTTCAGTTCTTTACATAACTATTAGTTTTAATATCATTTATATGCTTCTTTCGGGTATGGTGTCACCTAAACTTCAGTCTTTAGGTATGATAGGCAGAACTAAGAATTCCTGTGCAAGATCCCATTCTTTCCTGGACCCTAGTTTCCTTGCTTTCCAACTAATTTAGTTTCAGTATTTGCAAATGTTACTAATGGTAACTGAAAAATAAGAGATTTGTAGTTTCAAAATGCTTTCATCTCTTTTGTACAATGCTAGCTTATCTAGACAGAATGTGAGACCCACTGTTTAAGTTATGTTATTATTGATAATTCTCAATGAGGCTTTAATTGCTTTAATTTCTGTACTGAATGTAGAGTCTGGGATCTGTGCCAGAAGTTATTTCTTTGAAAATAATAATAAAAATACATCCAGGTTTTGATTCTGCCATGTGTCCCTTGTTTAGTGGTTCACTGCATGAAATGTTAATGAATTGTATGTCTTGTTACCTTCAATTTTATCAAGAATTCTAACTGCAAGGGCCTTATTGAAAAAATTACTGGGGTGACTAGTGATAATCCAATATGAATTAGGCAAAGTATTTTTTTTTAAATCAACAAATTTACAAAGATAAATATCTCCTTTTGAATTGAGACTTTATTTTTTTTTCTAATTTTTTAATATTTTCTGCTTGATAAATGACCTCATCATGAATAACAGTTAGATGTGAGGATGAAGTTTCCAGCCTATTTCATATTTTATTTTCCCTTTGTCAGATGATAAGCTCTTGTGCCACTTAATATTTAGCTCTATTTATTTTAAAAGGGAAGCTTTATCATAAACATTCATTCTAAAAGCAGTGAAAATAAGCGGGACTTGTCAATATTGGATGGTTGGTAAATTGTCTAAACTGATTTCAAAAGTGATAAGTTCAAAGTTAAGTTTAATTTCCAGAACAGAACTGGTTTGAAAACCTTTCTCAATTGCATCTTATGGTATTAAACATTAGTTTGAATTGACTTTTGGACTATTCTTTTGGGAAATATTTTAAACCAAGGGTAGAAGAAAAATAATCACAGATTAATAGTCCCATCTTTGAAAAAATAAATTTGATGTATAACTAAAAAGGCACATTTTATACATAATTCACTCACTGAAGTTGTACAATTCATTAATTTTTAAGTAAATCTTTAAATGTGCAACTGTAACAGTAAATCAGTTTTACAATCTTTCCATTACCCCAATAGGATCCTCCACATCCAATGTCTATTAAACTCTATCTCCTACAACTACCACCTCCCACCCCTTAGGCAACCATGAACCTGTTCTATGTTTCTCTAGATTAGCCTTTTCTGGACACATCACATAAGCAGAACAGTACAATATATGGTCTCATGTGCTTGGCTTCTTTCATTCAGCATGTATTTGAATTTTGGTCACAACTTAGCATGCATCAATAGTTTGTTTCCTTTTATTGCTGAATAATGTTCTTTGCATGGATAAACCATTTTGTTATACATTCATCAGTTTAGGAGTTCTTAGAGTGTTTCTAACAATGGACTTTTATGAATAAAGTTGCTAAGAACATTCACATGAAAGTCACACTGTGTGTGTGTGTGTTTTCACTTTTCTTGGTTAGTCTATTGTGATCAGACACCTAGTTTAACTTTTAAAGACATCTCTGAACAGAATTTTTCCTCCTATACTGTGAGTAAAATAAGCCTGAGACAAGAAAAAGAAAGTAGAAACTACATTCGCCATATAACCTAGGCATCCAACTTTTTGCGGTTCAGACAGCAGCCCAGGGGTCATATGAGTCCCTCTGTTCTCACATTGTCAGATAAAGACCTTTATTATGAAATGTTCATGAGGTTCTAGGCACCTCTGGGAGCCTGACCTGGAGCTGGAGCTGAGGCTGTAGCCTGGACCTGGGTCTTAGTTTGAGCTTTGTAGTGGCCTTTATGTGACAGAACTTGAGACCCTTGGCAGCAGAGGCAAAAAGCTGTTTCTCAAGCTGGGAAGGGGCAATGTAGGCAAGTCAATGGAGCTTTGCTGACACCCTGTGAGAACTTGGATTTAATTTCCTTTGGCGATACAAAGGCCTTGATATCTCTGCTTGGCACATGCACTCAGGACCTTGGCAGTGCTTGCCTGCATCTCCTTTGGCTGTTATGATTCTTGGTAAAACACGTGTTAATTAGGAACAACTCTAATAAACTTTTTATCTCATAAGTACTTGTAAGAGTAGACACGGCTATTTTATTTGTGAAATACAATTAACCCAAACCAAATGAATGGTGATTATTGAAGGACCTGTAACTAGTTCTTCTACCTAAATTCCATGTGTATTTCATTCGTATTACCCCAGGAAAACCTGCTTCTCTAGCTGAATCATCAATCCTGTTAATGGTTATCTCATCATAAGCATATACATGTTCAAGTTTTTAGAAGTTTTTTGAGACCAACTCCTAGAAGTTTTCAACTTCAGACTTTATCATGTTGTTGTATGTCCAGATTGTCTAAAAAGAGTGCTAAGAATCAGTAAGAAAAGTAAATCCAAGCAACAGGGTGAAGATGTGGTAAAGAGGAAGAGAGGGCAGGGCTGGCCGTGGAGTTGATGAAAGGTAGTAGACAGTAGGAGAAAAAAGAGAAAACTTTCCCAGACATTTCAAATCTGCTTTTGCTGGGCTCTTGTTCTGCTTGATCAAATAGTTTTTTCTGGTATTCTCTGGAAAATCTTGCAGTTCAGAAACTCACATTTCTTAACTGAGCAAATCAATAAAGACAATAGAGTAATGAATTGTATGTATCAAATGAATGGATAAGAGAGTGGAGCACTCAGGGGTCAATGAAGTAAGAGAGTAATAATCACTGATGAAAATATAGGTAACCCGCACATCACCACAAGACTTTGAAAGTCCATCTTCAGGTACTTTTTGGTCTGTTGTTTATTTACCTGAAATTGATTCTCTTTGTAAATTTACAGAAAATGCTAACATTTGAAACTAGAGAATTTGCAAACATTAAAGTAGGCATTTACTTATAAATATTGAGAAAATTATGATGAATTTAGTTAGTGCCTGATGCAATCAGAAATAATCAAAGGTTTATTTATCTTTTAAAAATAAACAACACTTTAATTACTTTGCTAACTCAATGAATATTCATTTAGTGCCTGCTCTATGCCAGGTACCCCTATAGGAGTTTGGGTATATCAGTGAACACAATAAAATCCCTTTCTTGAGAATAATTTTTACATTAAGAAAATCATAAAATAAAGAATACATATAATAAGCAATTCGACTACATAGTATGCTGTGTTCACATAGTCAACTGTGAGTGAGTAGGTGGCAAGTGCTAGTAGAAATAAAGAAGAGCAGAGTAGGGATTTGGGGACAAAGAGTGCCCAGGGGTTGGGAGGTGCTGGGGAAAGCCAGAGTATGAAATCAACCATGGCCAGAATGATATATAATAGATAGAATCATATCTATTTGACATTTATATTTTTACCCATATCTGATGACTAATCGATGGATTTCTCCAAAAATGGAAACTAATTACATTTATGTTATTTTAATTGTAATTTGATAAGGAAGTTGCCATGATAGAGTCTCTACGCATCTGAAATAAATATTTTCCTTTTGGTTGGTGTATACTTGATGGGTGATTCTTTTTCTTTCTTTTCTTTATAATTAAAAATTTAAAAATAATAGCATTGTGCTTATTTTTCATGTTTTCTTCTTTTATTTAACCAATGGAACTTCACAAATATAATGTATTAATCCATGGAATAATACTATAAAATTTGGCATTATTTTTCATTTCTTTTAGATATCAGTGTATTCTTCAAGCAGAAAAAAAAAACCTAAGGCAATAAAATGACACATATCAGAAAATCAAGTGAAGTAGTAGACTGAGCTCATGAACACCATTCCTACTTCATAAGGGCTCTGAATTCAATGTCATGCTAAGAGCAAATGAAATGTACAATGAGAAATAAGAGAAGCAGTTGCTTTTGTAATGCTCAAGCCAGTCTCTGTGATATTCTATACTATAAAGTGCATTTAACTCTAAAACATAAAATTGAAAATGAAATGTACTTAGAGTATTGAGATAAATAAACTTGTCTTTAAGGATCATAATAATGGCATAGATTAGGTCATAAATTGAATCACATTTGTTAGTTCTTTAATCGATTTTACACACCAGCATTATCCTTAACAAGTTGCTGCTCTCTCTCTCTCTCTCTCTCTCTCTCTCTCTCTCTTGGATACTGGGACTCTATCACTAACTCATGGACACTCTATCACAGAGCTTCATCTCCAGCTCATTTTTTTGAGAGAGGGTCTTGTTAAGTTTCCCATGTGGGTTGCAAATTGCAATCCTCCTGCCTCAGCCTCCTGAGCTACTGGAATCACAGGTGTGTATCACTGAGCCCAATGTACACACTGCTGTTTCTCGTATATAATAAAATGAAAAGACAATTATATCCAGTTTATCTAGAATTTCTTCATCCATCCATTCACTCCTCTAACCTTTTACTGAAAACCTATCTTCTGGAGTGATGATGTACACTGGAATTAAGACGAATAAGACACAATCTTAATGAGATAGATGTGTGTTACAGATTTGTGATAGAGAAAGAGGACAAATGAAGCCAAATTGCTTGTTTAATAATAATCCTCTCCTGAGAACTACCAAGAGACCCACCCAATGGTTGTACAAAAAGTATCTCACAGCCCCAGTCACCTAAGCACCTGCCATCAGCCCCCACCTCTCAAAGATTTCACCACCTCCCAACAATGCCACTCTGGAGACAAAACATTTAATCACAGGGATCCATGGGGGACATAATCGTATTCAAACAATAGCACAAAGAATGGATAGGGATTTGCAAGGCAGTGATGGTAACTGTACAATTAGGAAAAGTTCCTGAATTTGCTAAATATTTGCTTCCTGTCACAGAGCTAAATATTTCCTCTGTAGTCCTGTGTTCCAGTAATAGTCCTGAGGAGTTGATTTCTGTTGATGTTCCTTTCCTCTGGATCAAACTCTAGAGCGTGTAGCTCTTCTCCATCTGTCTAACCTCACTGTGTGGTGCCTGTGTTCTCTCTGGAGCTGCTGGTTTTTGTGATGTCTCCCAGAAAATGGGGTCAATGGGGTAAGCACTGGGTGCTGAAACACAGGCATCCTGCAAATCCTGGTCCATCAGCATCCTTGGAAATAACAACTCAGAATCACCCCTTTGAGCCATTTTCTGTGCAATGGTAAATCACAGCCTGTCTGTGTTCTCTCTTGTGTTTATTTCGCCTCCCACTTGCACTAATGCATTCTAATTGTTGATATCTATCTTACCCACTGGACTCTGGGTTTCACTGTGCACACATTTCAGCAACTAATGCTCATTTGGTTGTTTATGCAATCACTCCCTCATTAATCTCATGCATGCACATTGGTGCCTAAGGTACACCCATCACACTGCCAAGTGCTAGAGGCCCCACAACAAATCAGACTAATGCAGTAATTGTACACTAGAAGTAAGGGATACAGAAAATAAACAGTTGGTCAAGATAATTTCACTCATAAGTGGTCTGAAGGAAATAAGTTGTATGATATAAAAGAGAAACTGAACAATGAAAGAGGGAGTGAAAGCTTAGAGATGAGAAGGAGTCAGTACTGGGAAGATAAATGAGAAGATGAAGCCGAGGAAATGCTTTAAGGCAACAAGGATTAAAAATGCAAAGGCCCTGGGGTAGTAAGGAGCTAGATTTGTTGAGGAACAATAGTTATGCCAGTCTGAGTGATATATAGCATGTGAACTGGAGGGAGAAATTAGGTTGTGTCTTATAGCTCCTGATGAGAACTTTAGATTGGCTACAATTAAAAACCACTAAGGGATTTTAATCAGATGAGAAAATTTGTGAACATATTCAAAGACCATATAAAATTTATGCCTTTTAAGCAATCACTCTACCATCTATATGAAAGACAGATAGCAAGTGGACTTTAAGAGAAAAACAGGGAGACCGGTTAGGAGATGATTGCTATAATTCAAGTGGAGGGAGAGAGGCCTCAGGCCACGTTAGTAGCAATGCAGATAGAAGAGAACACATTTGAGATATGACTCCTAGACAGGAATGTATGATTTCATTATAGCTCAGATGTGAGGGATCAGGGAAAGGGAGGATTTATGGATAACTTAAGTTTATGGTCTTTGAGCAACTAGACAGCTGACAACTACACCAATTTTACTATGAGGTAGTAAAATAGGCAAAGAAGCTTCTTTAGAGAGAGAGAGAAAAGTTGTTTTTGTTTGTTTGTTTTTGCATCATATGTAGTTTTAAGTGATTATTGGTTCTTCTAATAGAATATTCCAACAGAGCCTAAGATAGAAGAGAATGAAGCCCAGGGGAGATTTCTAAGTTGGCTGAAGGCACAAGATGATATTAAAAGTCACCTGCGTGATATGATGACCAGGAAGCACAAAGGCCAAGGACTGAAGCCGACTGCACACCTGGGCACAGAAGGTGCCAGATGGAAGCAGGTGGCAGCAAGGGATGGAGAAGGAGCTGCTAGCTGCGGAGCAGGAAAGAAACAAGAGGTTGAGCAGGGAGTGGCCGTCTGGGAGGCAGGCTGAGTGAGATGAGCTGACCAAGTGTCCATTTTGGTGACCTTCCAAGAAAGGTTCCATGAAAGTGGTGGTGACAGAAGCCAGGCTGAGAGGGCTGGAGAGAAAACCCCCAGAGTCACAGCTTCTTCCTATGATTAACCTGCAAGCTCTGTACCACACCTGTGTTTCTCAGCTTTTTCACAGCTTGACCAAAAAAGAGCGACAGAGAGGAAGAAAAGATTTTTTTTGGCTCATGGTTTCAGAAGGTCAGTTCACAGTTGACCAAATCCATAGATTTGGGCTTGAGAGAGGCAGAATACTGTGGCAGAAGGGTGTGAAAAAAAAAAAAAACTCAGAACATGACAACTAGGAAGGAGAGAGAGAGAGAGAGAGAGGGAGGGAGGAAGGAGGTGCTCAGCTGATCAAGGACAAAATATGAACCTCAGAGGAACACCCACAGTGACCAACTTCCTCCAGCCACACCCTGCCATCGCACAGTTATAGCCCAGTTAATCCATATCAGTGCACTAATCCACTCATTCATTTACACCTCTCATAAACTAGTAATTTCACCTCCAAAAATTCTTTCATTTCCTCACACATGAGCTTTTGGTGGACAACTCATACCTAAACCATAACAGCACCTAAATCTGGCCTGTGTTTCAGTACACACTATTTATCAAAAGTGTCTGGTCTTTAAGGGGAAACTGTTGAATTCTGAGCCCCTTGTAACCTGACAGGTAGTTTAAAAAAAATTACTGAAAAGAAGGGGAAAATAAATAAAAATCAAGCTCTGTGATTTTGTTGTTGTCTAGACTACATTTTGTTGTTGTTGTTAGACAATATTGTGAAGCGTCATCCTCCCAATATATATGATTATAAAGTGGTAAAGTGGTACTCTTCTTATGATCTCATTGGTTTTCATTAATAACAGACTTTTAGGATTTAAAGAAAACACATTTGAAAATACCAAGAGCATTTCTTATGACAGGTTTGTTGCCAGTGTTTCTTCCACTCTGATAAAAAAAAAAAAAAAGTTCTATTTTGGTGCTTTCTGGGTGCCAGACAGAGAAAATGTGGATTTTAAAACATTTCCCCAAGTACCCTGTCTCAGGGGCTTTTTAGATATGATTTTCTTTGAATGAGTAGGAAAAATACGACTTTAAAATAATTAACAGAAATAGTTTCATTTCTTCCTCTCTCTACAGGGATATGTTGGACTTTCCTTTAATCTGGTTTTATTTGTTTTCCTCTATTCTTAGTTTATTCAAAGTCCGTGCGTAGCTGTGCTGAGGCTTGGTTTGGATTCAGTGAAGATCCAACCACAGAGCACTTTTTATGGGGACTTGTGGAAACTTTTTTAATGTTTTCCTTTCCATCTTGGGGATGCCTAAAAATAACTTGCAGGTGGGCAACTCAATTCGAAGCCAAATTCTACCTCTGTTCTTTATTAAATTATTTGTTGCATTTTTAGAATGTTTTAAAGTTGATATTGAAGTTTTTGATTTTTTTTCTGAATCTGTAATTTTCCAGAGTTATTTTATAGCCCTTTATAAAGTCCATAATCTTGTTTTTATTATAATTTTAGTTTTGGTAAATGAACAATGAAGTGGAATTTAGACATAGAGCCAAATACTGTTTCCCCCAACACACATTGAAATGGTCCCTAGTTGTTACTTGATCCTGGTGTTGAACATCAAAGGATCAGGTCTCTTTTAGCAAATGTGGCCAGGAGAATACCTCTCTGCTAAAAGGATACAGGAGTGAAGCAGGACATCCCACCAGGCATTGCAATGTTGAATTATCTGCAGACAAGCTGCTGCTGCTTCTTCTTCTTCTCCTTCTCCTTCTCCTTTTCCTTTTCCTTCTCCTTCTCCTTTTCCTTCAATTTAATCATTCAGGAACTGCAGCAACCATCAGCATTCTCAAATTCAGTGTCTTGTACCATCTATCACATTGGCAATTTTCCTTCTCTAAATTCCATGGCTCAAGGTGATCTTGTGAGTGCTATACCTGAAACCACTATGTCTTGTAAATTTCAGTTTAAACAAATGCCTCTGCTCTATTTTTTTCCCTAAGTGAATGTTACTGAATACTTAAAAATGAGCACTTTAATAGAAAATAATTAGCACCATTAGTTCTTCAGGTGACTCTTATCATGCACTACATGTAGAAGTATTAGTACCAGCTAGTTATGATGAATCTGGGGAAACAGTGTGGTTATAATTAATTTCTATTCAATGGTTACTTGTAATAGGAGATGCACACATCTGTAGATACTTAGGTAAGACTCGCCACCCCCAGGATTGTCACCATCTAAGTCACAATGATTGCTGATATTGTGGTCCAAATTAGAGAGTACTTGCTTCAGTACACACGAGGGGCATGAAAGTATACTGAATTCAAATTAGAAGACTTCAATTATTAGGATATAAGAAAAAAATGTCATTTTCTGAGTAATTTTTAAACTTTTTGGCATCAGTTTCCTTTCCTTAAAACTTAGGGTTGTGAATCATGTGCTGTTTCTCTTCCTTTCTTCACTCAAAATTTTAAAAGGTAATATAAAATCTGCCCATTTGTTTCTTTTCTTTAAAACGCTGATTGAATTTACACACAAAACATGGTCTCTGTGAAAGATAGGTCACATGGCAAAACAAGAATGTCTTTTTTGACCTACCCCTTCTTTATCCAACCCTGCCCCAGCCCCTTAAGAAACAGTATCTTCATTTAATATTTCTTTTACATCCTTTTCAATGATTTACAGTGAATATATCTTTTGGAAAATTAAAATAGTAAATTATTTAAAAATTTTAATTGGTATATAATGATCATGCAGAATACTGAGTTTTACTGTGGCATATTTATGGCATAAAATAACATGATTTTATCAATTTTATTTCCCATTACCTCCCCTCTTCCCTTCCCAGAACTCCTTTCTTTACCTTACTGATGTCCCTTCTATTTTCATGAGATCTGCTTTTTCCCCATTTTCTTTCTCTAGCATCTCACATGACAAAAAACATATCATCCTTATTTTGGGGGGTCTGACATGTTTTACTTAACACGATTTTCTCTGGTTCTATCTATTTTCCTGCAAATTACACAATTTTGTTCCTCTTTATGGCTGAATAAAAGCCCATTGTGTATATTCATCAGACTTTATCCATTCATCTCTTCATGGACACTTAGGCTGTTCTATAACTTGGTTATTGTAAATTATGCTTCCCAGAACATGAATGTGCATGCATCACTATAGTATGATGAATTTAATTCTTTTGGATAAATACTGAGAATTCACATACCTACCAACAATGTGTGAGAGTTCTTTTATCCTCACATCCTTGTTAGCTTTTATTACTGTTTGTTTTCTTTATGGTGCGAGATGAAATCTCAGTGTAGTTCAGATTTGCATTTGCCTGATGGCTATCGATGTTGAATACTTTTTAGGTTATTTGTCCTTTACTGACTGGATTACTTGTGAGTTTTTTTTTTTTTTAAGTTTTCTTTTGTATATTCTGGATATTAATCATATGTCAAAAGAGTAGTTGCCATGGGGTCTCTCCCATTTGGTATGCTCTCTTGTCATGCTTTTGTTTCCTTTGATGTGCATAGGTTTTTAATTTGATGCCATCCTATTTATTAATTTCTGGCATTGTTTCCTGAGCTGTAGGAATCCTATCGAGGAAGTCATTGCCTCCACCTATATGTTGGAGTGTTGCTCCTGTGTTTTCTTCTAGCAGTTGCAGATTTGGGTATTACTCATAGGCAGTTGGCCCAGTACCATTTGTTTAAAAGACAGTCTTTTCTCGAACGTGTTTTTGGTGCCTTTTTCTAGGATCAGATGACTGCGTCTGTGTAGGTTTGCTTCTGTGCCTTTTATTTCATTGATCAACATGTCTGTTTTTATGCCAATACCATGCTGTTTTTTTTTACTATAGTTCTGCATATTATAATGAGAAATCAGGTATTATGATGCCTCCAGCATTGCTTATTATGCTCAGAATTGCTTAGGCTACTTTGGGCCTTTTCCATATAAATTTTAGGAATTTTCTTCTAGGTCTGTGAAGAATTTCATTGGTATTTTGATTCTGATGGGAATTGCATTGAGCCTTTAGCTTGATTTTGGAGATATGACAATCTTAACAGTATTAATTCTGCCTATCCATGAACATGGGAGATCCTCTTTTCTAGTGTTTTCTTCAAATTCTTTCTTCAGTATTCTTAAATTTTCCTCATATAGTTCTTCCACCATTTTAGCTAGATTGATTCCTAAGTATTTTATTGTATTGATGTTATTGTCAATGGAGTTGTTTTTTCGTAGTAGGTTCATGGTTCATGTATAGAAAAGCCGTTCATTTTTGTGTGTTGACTTTATATCCTACTACTTTGGTGAATTTGCTTATAAGATTTAGAAGTTTTATGGAGGAGCATTTAAAGCTTTGTAAATAAAGAATCATATCATCTGCAAATAGAGATAACTTGACTTTTTTGTTTCCTATTGAATCTCTTTTCTTTCTTTCTCTTACTTAAGGTATTTGCAAATCTAGCTAAAATTTTAAATATTATATTGAGTTTTAGTGATGAAAACAGACATCTTATTCTTGTTCCTGATTTTAAAGAAAATAAATATGTCTGGATTCAGTATGATGTTGGCTTTAGGTTTGTCCTTATATGGTGAGGTAAGTTCCTTATATCCCTAGTTTATGCAAACTTTTTATAATGAAAGGATCCAATTTTTTTCAAAGACTTTTCTGCATTTATAGAGATAATCAAGTGGCTTTTGTCCTTCATTCTGTTTATGTGGTTTATTATAGTTATTGATTTTTGAATGTTGAACCATCCTGGCATCCCTTTAACAAAACCAATTTGGTAACTATGCACGATCATTTTAATGTGCTACTAATTTTTATTTGCAAGTATTTTGTGAAGCACTTGAATATGCTCATCAAGGATATTGGTCTGTAGTTTTCTATTCTTTATGTGCCGTTATGCAGTTTTGGTATCAAGGTGATATATTTATAGAATGAGTTCAAAACTTTCCTCTCTCTTTGTATTTATTGGAATAATTTGAGGATATTGGTGATAGTTCTTCTGAAAGATATGGTAAAATTCAGCTATAAATCTATCTGTTCCTGGTGTTTCTTTGTTGGGAGGTTTTCTATTCCTGCTTAAATCTCATTGTCTCATGGCTTGTTATCAGTCTGTTTGTGCTTTCTATATCCACTTAGTTCAATATTAGGATGCTGAATATGCCTGAAAATTTATCCTTTGTTTTTTAGATTTCCCAATTTAATGAAATATAAAATTTCAAAATTATTCCTAATAATCCTATTAATTTCAGCATTGCCTTTTTCAATATTTCCCTTTATTCTCCAGTTGCATTAATCTGAGTCATCTTCTTAAATTAATTGGGCTAAGGGTTTATGAATGCTGTTTATCTTTTCAAAGCAAAAACTGTTTGTTTCATTAATATTTTTATTTTATTATGTATTTGATTAATTTCATCTGGGATATATTTCATTGCTTCTGGGCATGTTTTTGGTATTGATTTCTTCTCAGTTTTCTAAGATCTTGAGATGTTATTAAGTTATTTATTTGAGAAAAAAACTCAGTTTTTTTTACATAGGCACTTAAACTTTTCTCTGAATATTGCTTTAAGTGTAATGTATGTGTTCTTGTAGGTTTTGTTTCTATTCTCATTTGATTCTAAAATATTTTAAATTTATCTACTGATTTCTTTGATGACCTGCTCATCATTCTAAAATGCATTATCTGATGTTTATGTTTTTGTGTCATTTTTGTAGGCTTTTTTGTTGTTGTTGTTGATTTCTAATTTTATTTTATTTATTTTTTAGTATTGCACTTTTATTTTATTTTTAGAATTTTTTATTCTAATTCATTAAATATGACAGCAGAATGCATTACAATTCATATTACACATATAGAGCACAATTTTTCATATCTCTGGTTGTATACAAAGTACATTCACACCATTCATGTCTTCATATACATACCTAGGGTAATGATGTCCATCTCATTCCAACATCTTTATTACCTCCTTGCCCCCTCCCTTCCCTACTTTACCACCTTTCCCTATCTAGAGTTAATCTAATCTTCCCATGCTCTCCCTTCCAACCCCACTATGAATCAGCCTCCTTATATCAGAGAAAACATTCAACATTTTCTGGAGGGGGGAATTGCCTAACTTCATTTAACATTATTTTCTCTAATTCCATCCTTTTAACTGCAAATGACATAATTTTATTCTCTTTATTCTTTTTTATTGCTTTTTATTACATTGTGTATATATCATTTTTTTCCATCCATCTATTGAAGGGCATCTAGGTTGGTTCCACAGTTTAGCTATTGTCTGCAATAAACATTGATGTGACTGTGTCCCTGTAGTATGCTGTTTTTAAGTCCTTTTGGAATAGACAGAGGGGTGAGATAGCTAGGTCAAAATGTGGTTAAAATCAAGAATTAATAAATGGGATGGATTCAAACCCAAAACCTTCTTCTCGGCAAAAGAAACAATCAGTGAGGTGAATGAGAGCCTACAGCTTGGGAGCAAATTTTTACCACTTGCACATCAGATAGAGCAATAATCTCTAGAGTATATAAAAATCTCAGAAAGCTAAACACCAAAAACAAACAAACAAACAAACAAACAAAAAAAAACAAGTAACCCAATCAATAAATGGGCCAAGGACCTGAACACAGAGTTTTCAGAAAGTGATATACAATCAATCATCAAATATATGAAAAAACGATCAATATCTCTAATAATTAAAGAAATGTAAATCAAAACTACTCTAAGATTTCATCTCACTCCAGTCAGAATGGCAGCTATTAAGAATACAAACAACAATATTGTTGGCAAGCATGTGGGGAAAAAGTCACACTCATGCATTGCTTGTGGGACTTAAAAATGGTGCAGACAATATGGAAAGCAGTATGGAGATTTTTAATTTTATTCCATTTGGTTGGATAAGATGGAAGGAATTATTTCAAACATTTTGCAATTCCTAAGACTTGTTTGTGCTCTAATATGTGATCTGTTTTGAAGAAAGTTACAAAAAGAATGTTCTGAGAACCAGGCCCAGTACCGCTCCCACAAACCCACCCTGGAGTCCAGGCCTAGCTAAGGCCCACACAGACTGCCCCTGCACAGAGCAGAGATACCATGCAGGGGCTCCCCATTTTCCAATGCATTTCTCCCCCAGCCTGCCTCCATCTAGGGACATTGCAGCCATCACCATAGCCTTCCGTATGTAGTAGCATCCACCTTGGGACAACAGGGACTGGAGGCAGCTACATGTCCAAACAGGCAGCCCAAAGCCATTGTAAAGCCCAGCCTCTCATCCCCATCTCTGAAAGTGGTTACTTCCACCTTTGGACACCCCCATTGCTATCTTGAGTTACCTCTGCTATTACTGCCAACATCTTTAGTTGCAGCAGCATCCATATTGGGACACCTGCTGGGGACTGGAAGCCCAACACCAATGTAAGGTAAAGGTAATCTGCAAGGACAGTATAAGATTATAGGGTAGAAACTGTAATACCTCAGACCCACACTACAAGAAAGGAAGAGACATAGACAAAATGAACAAAAACAAGCAAGAAAGTGCCCCAAACAAACCAAGATACTACAATAATAGAATCAACTGGCAGTGCACTTGATGAAATGTAAGAGAAGTTCAGAATACACATAATTAAAATGATCTGCAAATTAATGACATAAGAGAGCAAATACAGGCAAAAATTGATCACTCCAACAAAGAGGAAAGCAAATGCGGGTAACCATTGATCACACCAACAAAGAGGTAAGGGAGCAAATATTACTTCAATGAGATTTAAAAAAAATCATAAATTCTTGAAATGAATGAAACAATAAACCAAATAAAAACCTCAACAGAAAGCATCACCGCAGGGTGGCGCCACAGAGAAGGGATCAGCTGGTAAGCAAGAGATAAGTGGCTGCCACATGGTGGTATCCCACCAGCCAAGCCCGCACTGACCCCGGGCTGAGTTTGGAATTGCAGAGGGGGAAGGAAGCGGTACAGCCCCATCCCCCACAAGGGATACTCCACTAAGGCAACCAGCGGCCACCATCTTGGAGAGCTGAAGTATCCACCGCCACTCTCCGACAGATTGCAACAACAAAACAGGTGTGTGTCACTCAGTTCAGCCCCCATACATAGGGGGATTTTGCATAAAATCTCTCCTAGACTTTCAGGGGAAGGGAGTTTCACAGTGAGCCGGCATAAAGACTAAAAGAGAACTAGAGGCACCTGACCTTCAACCTCCCCTCCCATCAGCAGCCAAAACAAAACCTGTCTAGCCAGCGCTGGGGGAGGGGCAAGCAGAAAAAATCAAAACCACAGAGTGCCAGGGATTCCAAAAGCCAACAGTGTGACCCTGGAGATCCAGGCTGTCTGATTCGCGCGGCCTGCCCCGCGGCTACAGAAGGCGTGGCGCCGCAGAGAAGGGATTAACTGGTAAGCAAGAGATAAGTGGCTGCGACACGGTGGTATCCCAACAGCCAAGCCCGCACTGACCCCCGGGCTGAGTTCAGGATTGCAGAGGGGGAAGGAAGCGGTACAGCCCCATCCCCCACAAGGGACACTCCACTAAGGCAACCAGCGGCCACCATCTTGGAGAGCTGAAGTATCCACCGCCACTCTCCGACAGATTGCAACAACAAAACAGGAGAAACCAAGACTAGCAGGAGAAACCAGGAGACTAGAGGCAAGGCCCTCGCAACTGGGCAGCTGTAAACTGCAGGCCCGCCGGCGACAGTTCACCCACAGCCCGTGTAACTGGGCGGTAGAACGCCCACCCGCTGGCTACTGATCACCTGCCCGCGGCCTGTGATACTGGGTGGCTGGAGACTGCCCGCCTGCCGTGACCGGGAGCTGAAACCAAACAGAGACAGTCCAGTCACACCCCCCATTAGGGCACCCCAGCAAGGAGACTGGGGCCCATCATAGCAGAGTAGTGTCGTCACTGGAGCTCGGACGTCGGAATTCCTTCCCAGGGGAATCCACGTTAGCAGGCATAGTTTAACAACACAAAGGAGAGACATCAGAGTAATACAGAAACAAAACAAATCTATAGAAGAGAGCAGAAACACGACAATCAAAAAGAGCTGGAAAGTAACGTGGACAACATGAGAAAACAAGGGAAAAAAGAATTAAAAACAATGCAAGACAACTCAATTCTACAGGAGGACATAGAAACATCAGAAACAGGGATAGGGAAAGAACTCAAGGCATACCTAACTCGAATGGAAAGGAATATTAGAGAAGACATGAGACAGCAAGTCCAAGAAATAAAAGTATATTTTGAAAATGAATTAAACAAACAAATTCAAATGGCAAAGAACGAGCTCTACCAGGAGATAGAGATCTTAAAAAAAAATCAAACAATAATCCTAGAATTGCAGGAAACTATAAACCAAATTAAAAACTCAAACGAGAATATTACAAATAGACTTGATCAAGTAGAAGTCAGAACATCAGATAATGAAGACAAGGTTTATCAACTTGAAAAGAATATAGTCAACACAGAAAAGATGCTTAAATCCCACAAGCAATCTATTCAAGAGATATGGGATGTCATAAAAAAACCAAATCTGAGAGTCATAGGGATAGAAGAAGGTACAGAGATTCAAACCAAATGAATGGACAGCATATTAAATGAAATAATTCTAGAAAACTTCCCAGAGATGAAAGATGGAATGGATTGCCAAATCCTGGAAGCCTACAGGACCCCAAACATTCAAAAACATAATAGACCAACTCCAAGACATATAATTATGAAGATAGCCAACATACAGAACAAGGAGAGAATACTAAAAGCTACGAGAGAAAAGAGGCAGATTACATTCAGGGGTAAACCAATTAGGTTAACGACCGATTTCTCATCACAAACTTTGAAAGCGAGAAGATCCTGGAATAATGTATTTCAAACGCTGAAAAATAATGGATTCCAACCAAGAATACTATATCCAGCAAAATTGAGCTTCAAATTTGACAATGAAATTAAAATCTTTCACGATAAACAAAAACTAAAAGAATTTGCAGCAAGAAAACCAGCTCTGCAAAGCATTTTGAACAAAACACTACAAGAAGAGGAATTGAAAAATAGTGCCCAAAACTAACAGCAGGAGGTATCTCAGTAAAGGGGGAGGAAAATAACCAAAAAGCAAAACTAGCCAAACTAAAATAAATAAATAAAGAAGCATGACTGGAAGTACAAATCATATCTCAATTGTAACCTTAAATGTTAATGGCCTAAACTCACCAATCAAGAGACATAGGCTAGTAACCTGGATCAAAAAAACAAATCCAACAATATGCTGCCTTCAGGAGACTCATATGATAGGAAAAGACATACACAGGCTGAAGGTAAAAGGTTGGGAAAAATCATACCACTCACATGGCCCTCGGAAGCAAGCAGGAGTGGCCATACTCATATCGAATAAAATCAACTTCAAACCTAAGTTAATCAAGAAGGATAAAGAAGGTCACTATATACTGTTAAAAGGAACCATCCACCAACAAGACATAACAATCATCAATTTGTATGCACCAAACAATGGAGCTGCAACGTTCATAAAACAAACTCTCCTCAAGTTCAAGAGTCAAATAGACAACAACACAATAATTATGGGTGACTTCAACACACCGCTCTCGCCATTAGACAGATCCTCTAGACAAAAGCTGAATAAAGAAACTATGGAACTCAACAGCACAATCAATAACCTAGACTTAACCGACATATATAGGATATATCAACCATCATCAAGTAGATACACGTTCTTCTCAGCAGCACATGGATCCTACTCAAAGATAGACCATATATTATGCCATAAGGCAACTCTTAGTAAATATAAAGGTGTGGAGATAATACCATGCACCATATCTGATCATAATGGAATGAAATTGGAAATCAATGATAAAAGAAGGAAGGAAAAATCCTACATCACATGGAAAATGAACAATATGTTATTGAATGATCAATGGGTTATAGAAGACATAAAGGAGGAGATGAAAAAATTCTTAGAATCAAATGATAACACAGACACAACATACCGGAATCTATGGGACACAATGAAAGCAGTTTTAAGAGGGAAATTCATTTCTTGGAGTTCTTACCTCAAAAAAAGAAAAAACTAACAAATAAATGAACTCACGCAACACCTCAAAAACCTAGAAAAGGAAGAGCAAAACAACAGCAAATGTAGTAGAAGACAAGAAATAATTAAAATTAGAGCAGAAATCAACGAAATTGAAACAAAAGAAACCATTGAAAAAATTGATAAAACTAAAAGTTGGTTCTTTGAAAAAATAAATAAGATAGACAAGCCATTAGCCATGCTAACGAAAAGAAGAAGAGAGAGAACTCAAATTACTAACATACGTGATGAAAAAGGCAATATCACAACAGACACTACAGAAATACAGAAGATAATTAGAAAGTATTTTGACACCCTATATTCCAATAAAATAGAAGATAATGAAGATATCGATAAATTTCTTAAGGCATATGATTTGCCCAGATTGAGACAGGAAGACACACACAATTTAAACAGACCAATAACAAAAGAAGAAATAGAAGAAGCCATCAAAAGACTACCAACCAAGAAAAGCCCTGGACTGGATGGGTATACAGCGGAGTTCTACAAAACCTTCAAAGAAGAATTAATACCAATACTTTTCAAGCTATTTCAAGAAATAGAAAAAGAAGGAGCTCTTCCAAATTCATTCTATGAGGCCAACATCACTTTGATCCCAAAACCAGACAAAGATACTTCAAAGAAAGAAAACTACAGACCAATATCTCTAATGAACTTGGATGCAGAAATTCTCAATAAAATTCTGGCGAATCGAATACAAAAACATATCAGAAAACTTGTGCACCATGATCAAATAGGATTCATTCCTGGGATGCAAGGATGGTTCAATATATGGAAATCAATAAATGCTATTCACCGCATCAATAGACTGAAAGACAAGAACCACATGATCATCTCGATAGATGCAGAAAAAGCATTTGACAAAGTACAGCATCCCTTTATGTTCAAAACACTAGAAAAACTAGGGATAACAGGAACTTACCTCAACATTGTAAAAGCTATATATGCTAAACCTCAGGCTAGCATCATCCTAAACGGAGAAAAACTGAAGGCATTTCCTCTAAAATCTGGAACAAGACAGGGATGCCCTCTATCACCACTTCTATTCAATTTAGTTCTCGAAGTACTAGCCAGAGCAATTAGACAGACAAAAGAAATTAAAGGCATAAAAATAGGAAAAGAAGAAATTAAACTATCGCTATTTGCGGATGACATGATAATATACTTAACAGACCCAAAAGAGTCTACAAAGAAGCTGCTAGAGTTAATAAATGAATTCAGCAAAATGGCAGGTTATAAAATCAACACGCATAAATCAAAGGCATTCCTGTATATCAGCAACAAAACCTCTGAAATGGAAATAAGGAAAACCACTCCATTCACAATATCCTCAAAGAAAATAAGATACTTGGGAATCAACCTAACAAAAGAGGTGAAAGATTTATACAATGAAAACTACAGAACCCTAAAGAGAGAGATAGAAGAAGATCTCAGAAGATGGAAAAATGTACCCTGTTCATGGATAGGCAGAACTAACATCATCAAAATGGCGATATTACCCAAAGTTCTCTACAGGTTTAATGCGATGCCAATCAAAATCCCAACGGCATTTCTTGTAGAAATAGACAAAGCAATCATGTAATTCATATGGAAAAACAAAAGACCCAGAATACCAAAAGCAATTCTAAGCAGGAAGTGTGAATCTGGAGGTATAGCGATACCAGAGGTCAAACTGTACTACAAAGCAATAGTAACAAAAACAGCATGGTACTGGTACCAAAACAGGCAGGTGGACCAATGGTACAGAATAGAAGTCACAGAGACTAATCCACAAAGTTACAACTATCTTATATTTGATAAAGGGGCTAAAAGCATGCAATGGAGGAAGGATAGCATCTTCAACAAATGGTGCTGGGAAAACTGGAAATCCATATGCAACAAAATGAAATTGAATGCCTTTCTCTCGCCATCCACAGAAATTAACTCCAAATGGATCAGGGAGCTAGATATCCAATCAGAGACACTGCATCTGATAGAAGAAAAAGTTGGCTATGATCTACATATTGTGGGGTCAGGCTCCAAATTCCTTAATAGGACACCCATAGCACAAGAGTTAACAACAAGAATAAACAAATGGGATTTACTTAAACTAAAAAGTTTTTTCTCAGCAAGAGAAACAATAAAAGAGGTAAATAGAGAGCCTACATCCTGGGAACAAATTTTTACCCCCCACACCTCCAATAGAGCCCTAATATCCAGAATGTACAAAGAACTCAAAAAATTAAACAGTAAGATAACAAATAACCCAATTAACAAATGGGCCAAGGACCTGAACAGACACTTCTCAGAGGAGGACATACAATCAATCAACAAGTACATGAAAAAATGCTCACCATCTCTAGCAATCAGAGAAATGCAAATCAAAACCACCCTAAGATACCATCTCACTCCAGTAAGATTGGCAGCCATTATGAAGTCAAACAACAATAAGTGTTGGCAGGGATGTGGGGAAAAGGGTACACTTGTACACTGCTGGTGGGGCTGCAAAATGGTGAGGCCAATTTGGAAAGCATTCTGGAGATTCCTGGGAAAGCTGGGAATGGATCCACCATTTGACCCAGCTATCGCACTTCTCGGACTATTCCCTGAGGACCTTAAAAAAGCGCTCTATAGGGATATGGCTGCATCAATGATTATAGCAGCACAATTCACAATAGCTAGACTGTGGAACCAATCTAGATGCCCCTCAATAGATGAATGGATAAAAAAAATGTGGCATCTATACACAATGGAGTATTATGCAGCACTAAGAAATGACAAAATCATAGAATTTGCAGGGAAATGGATGGCATTAGAGCAGATTATGCTAAGCAAAGCTAGCCAATCCCTAAAAAACAAATACCAAATGTCTTCTTTTATATAATGAGAGCAACTATGAACAGAACAGGGAGGAAGAGCAGGAAGAAAGATTAACATTAAACAGAGACATGAGATGGGAGGGAAAGGGAGAGAAAAGGGAAATTGCATGGAAATGAAGGGAGACCCTCATTGCTATACAAAATTACATATAAGAGGTTGTGAGGGGAATGGGAAGATAAACAAGGAGAGAAATGAATTACAGTAGATGGGGTAGAGAGAGAAGATGGGAGGGGAGGGGAGGGGGGATAGTAGGGGATAGGAAAGGTAGCAGAATACAACAATTACTAATAGGGCATTATGTAAAATTGTGGATGTGTAACCGACGTGATTCTGCAATCTGCATTTGGGGTAAAATTGGGGGTTCATCACCCACTTCATTCTAATGTATGAAATATGATATGTCAAGAGATTTGTAATGTTGTGAACAACCAATAAAAAAAAAGAAAGATGATAACAATTTAAAGATATATATATATATATATATATATATATATATATATATATATAGAGAGAGAGAGAGAGAGAGAGAGAGAGAGAGAGAGAGAGAGTTTGGCGTTTGGCACTATTAGTAGTATCAGACATCCAATGAGGATCTTGGAACATATCTCCTGTGGACAAAACTCTAGTACTTTCCAACAAATATAAGTCTACTCTGAAACAGAAAGGAAATCACTGTACTCAGGCTTATAGCCTAAGGAGAAGTAGGCAAATCAACAGTTCTTCCAAAGTAGTATGATAGTAGTATGATATAATATTTTTGCTGTACATACATATAAAATGTAATTCATATTTAGGCACAAGTAAGAAAGTAACAATGATAACTAAACACACTTAACTTATAATTCTTTTCCTCTTATTAACTTAAGAACTTTTATCTTTTCAGTTAAAGGTGAGCCTTTTCATCTTTTCTTTGTCATATTCAAAATGGCCAGCATCACTAATTTTCTGCTTTGAGGCCATTATTAGTTAAAACAAAGTTTACTGAACACAAGCACTGCAACACTGATAGTCAATCTAACCCAGACAGCTACTATACAACTAATGATTGGGTAGCTTATGCAGTGTGAATATATTGGCTAAAGGGATGATTCATGTCCAGTTGGAAATTTCAACACCCTACTCAGAATACCAGTTAATTTACAACTTAGGAATTACTTATTGCTGGAATTTTTAATTTCATATTTTTGGACTGTAATTGACAGTACCTGAAACTACAGAATGAAACCATGGATAAAGGGGGAATATGGAACAGTGAATGAAAGAAAGCATCAACCAAATCCAATATCTAGTTTTACCTTTAAAGCTACTTACAAGTACCCTTTTGACTTAGCCCATATTGTTTTCTTTCCTGCCTTGTAAGACTCAGTCTTTTCTTCTACCACTCTCTGCCCTTTGTAATAAAAGCCAGTACTTCACAATTTCTCAAGAAGACTGCACTGTGAGTAAACGTGGCACCTTCCTAGTAGAGGGAAACACTATGAGCATCCCATACTTGAATATTTTGGTTTCTATTATATTTATTAAAAATACATGCATCTATCTATCATCCCAGTATAAAATATGCTAGGTGCCAAGTCATTCATAGTTAATATTTTATGAGCTGGGATTTTATGTCATTTGTATGGTTTTCATTTTGTTTGTGTTTTCTCAATCGTTCACAACGAAAATGCAATCATTTATATAAGGAAAATAGTTAAATTATTTAGAATGTGAATTTATTAGATTTGGCAATGAGAAGGTCTCCAGTGTCCCTCTAGGAAATTTTCAGGAAAATAGGGGAGGAAGAAATATAATTGCAAGGAGGTAAGGTTTCTAATATTACCACTTAACAATTTGAAAACTCTAAAATGTCTTATATTATAGACATGAACTTTAATTTAAATTTAAAAATTATATGCTGTTCATTTGAGCATCGTTCTAATTAACAAATTGCTATCAAAGAGTCTCATTTAATTTATCCAGGTAATAGCCATAACTTATTGCTTTCTCCATGGCAATTGAGAGACAATGTGGTATCCAACATTCCAGGTGCAGGCTTAGAATTTGCTGAAGCTATGAGTCTGAGGTTGTGAGTCCTCCAGGGGATGGCCATGTTAAAATACTCTGCACTTGATCAAGTTTCATTTGGATTATTTCAGTTTGTGAAATTAGG